>NC_028640.1:45989365-45997714 GCF_001406875.1 Solanum pennellii | reverse complement strand
GGGCCGTCGTGCCTGCGACGGTCCGTCACAATGGTCGTCGCAACCTCCCACAATCCAGGTGGACTGTGACGGCCCGTCACACCTGTGACGGTCCGTCCTGCACCTCCGTCCTGACGGTCAGAGACTCGTTTCCCGTACCAATTTCTCAAGAGTTGAAGTGTTTTGCAACGGGAGCTTACGACGGCTCGTCGTGGATGTGACGGCACGTCCTGCAGGTCCGTCACCGATTACAGAGAGTCGATTTTCAGTACCCAATTTCAGAATTCTAAGTATGCTGAAACGAGACATCTGTGACGGGCCGTCGTGCCTATGACGGTCCGTCGTGATGTCCGTAATCTCAGCCAATTTTCCAGAAATAAAATCTGCTGCTCAAAACGACTAAACAGGTCGTTACAGTATGTTCCTACAAACTTCAAGAGGAGCAGAATCACCCTATGTGATCTATTCTGCTCTATGGCTAAGACTTATTGAGAAGAGGTATTTTGATAAATTAATGGCTAAGGTGGAAAAGGTTGATCATGGAGTTAAGGAGTAACTAGAGGATGCTAGGTACGAGAAGTGGTTGAGAGTTCATTCAACAGTACACAGTGGTAGAATGGCGACTCGAGTTAATGACTGCCTTGTTAAAGCACACCAATTCTCAATCATAATATTTTCGAAAGAGGCTAGAAAATAGTGGCATTTCATATAACATATCAATAACTTTTTTAATGTTTGAAGATTGTTCCATCATCTAAATTTGTTTTCGCAATTTATGAATTTGGAAGAGGACATATTATTTTGCCTTGAGTGGAAAGTATGCATTTTTGAAATATTTCAATTAGACGAGATACCTTGCACACATACAATTGTTGTTTTAAAGAGCAAGGATATTACAAATATATATCCTTACTGCTCTTATTACTACAAGCCTAATGCATTATAAAAATCCTATGAGGTTTAAATGGTTCCATTTCTGGATAAGGAGGATTGTTCGGTTCGAGACAAGGTTTTAGATGAAATTGCGTTTCCACCTAGATACAAAACGATACGAAGAAAAAAAATGCATACGAACAGATAAAAAATAAACACAAATCATTGTGGGCAAGCCTCCCTTAAATAAATAATTATAAATTTAATTTAGTAAGAATAATTAATTTACAACTTTTTTTGTTTGATAATCCGGCTCTTTAAGGTCACCATATTACTTGCGCAACCACGTACACTTGCATGTGCAATTGGAAGTAACAATATTTTGTACAAAGACTGTAATGCACTCCATGATGATATTAAAAATGTGAATGGTTGAGTAAAACAAAAATATGACAATTAAAAAGAATCTTATTTGATTCAAGGAAGATATAATGGCTACAATCAGGTGAACCGAATCAATGATTATTTCATCAGGAAAGAAGTTAATCGACAAGGATCAAATAAAGATCTCGAAGCAATGAAGAAGTAATCTAAAGATCAGCCTTAACTTTATTAATTCTTGTAAAATAAGGATCTCTAATACTCCTTTTTCAAAGATAAAAGCTCTTAGGTTTCCATATATTTCATCTAGAAGATTTAAGTCTATACATCTCAACACTCTATAAAAGAAAGTGTCTGCTAAAGAGAAGATGCACAAGCGTCTAAAAATATTGTTGGTAAGGCTTTGTATCAAAAGAAAACAGAAAGAAAAAACGTTGAATGTAGATATAGGAAATATATTCAAAACTTGTATTTACTAAAAAATTTGTAAAACTAGAACACAACACCCTTGCAACCCAAGGAAATTTGATATAAGATCTACATTGGATCTAAACTAGTATAAAAATATCCTATGTCAAGTTTACCTTTCACACTTCCAATTCTGTTTGTTTATTCCTGAATACCAAAAGTTAACTAGCGACTCTTCTAAGTCAACTATTCGAAGAAGAAAATCGAAAAATAAATTCACCCCTTATTTCACTTATGGATCATACTACCCTAACTACAACATAATTCTACGACCATGAATCTTAGCTCAAGTATGGAATAAAATAGGGAAGTTAATAAAGATGGATGTATATCCTATGCATTGCGCGGATCATATACACACATTTGTGTGTAGGTACCAATTGGATTACCAGTCCATAATCATATCTTTATAGGTCGCCGCTTACAAAGCCTTGTCTATGAAGGAAATAGTATATATATACTTTGTACCAAATGCGGTGTCTTTGGAAAAACTAATACCACTTGCAAAAAGGAAAATACAATAAAAAATGAGCCACAATATAGCACCACTCCAACACAAGATGAAGCACCTACCAATTGTGGCAGATGGTATTATTTAAAGAGAAAAGGAATCATGAAAAATATCCAACCTTAGATGCTAGCTCAAATGATAAAAGTATTAGCGTCAATTTATTCGATGCTAATACAAGTAAGTTTCTTGACTCTAAAATCAACAAATATTGGAAAAGTCCTCATCAAAATCGAGCTATCTCAAAGGGGTCTCAATCCATAACATTCCCTAAAAAGAGCTTAAATCAATGTATAGACTAATACATTCCCAATGTTATGACAAAGGATGTCAACAATATAATTAAATTAAAAAAAATAAAGATAAAAATAACTTCGCCACAACGATTGTAAATAGTAAGGTGGGAAACAAAAACCTACACTCCTAGTATCATTGGCGGACTTATCTTATGAAGTATGGGTGCTTAAGCACCTACAACCTTTTTGACAACACACTCTTATTTGTGTACAATATCTAATAACTTATTCAAATATATTAACTAAGCTATACAATAACTTTTAAATAGAGCATAATTGAGTACCAATGATAAAAAGATTTCTAGATCTTCCATTACCTACTATGACCCCTAAAAAAACCTCTACCTTATCTTTTGCAGTAACTCCTACTTCACCATCACAATCTACTGAAGCTACACTTTTAAATAATAGCAATCTTTTCCAAATCTTATCAAAAGATAATTTCAGATTATTACATAATGTACGAAATATTTCAAGGGAAAACTTACAAACAATTAAGAACAACTATTAAGATGCATTAGGTAATATGGGTAATATTAACAAACTATTGGGCAATACAGATAAAGTTGGAGGCAGGCCTATTATCAATTCTCAGGTAAATGACTTTTGGGATGTGATTACACTACATCAAAAATGAGCTTTAGAGGCAATTAATTAACTATTGCTGCTAAATTTATATATTTAGCTGTAACTAGCACTCTTTGTATATGTTACTAAAGGATTTAGTGACATTGAATCTAATGGCACTTAACTAATGTTGGTAAAGACTTTAACGCTCTTTATTAATGTGTTTATTTATTGCTGCTAAAAGTTATTTTCATTGTAGTATTAGTTACTGTGAGATGATTGAATTAGGTTTAAAAGGTAGCAAATATGTGGTACAATAAGTGCATAAAAATAGACTAATTCTTATTTTGAATAACATATATAAGGTAATTTCTTCTTTTGAATGAAATGTTACCATCTGGAATAATATAACTTTTGGTAACATTTGTAATTAAAAAACAGAAAACTCCTCCGAGGAATTGAGGGTATCCAAAATCATTGAATTATACTCCAACACCATCCTCTCAAAACAATATATTGACCTGATTGAAGAATACAACCTTATACTTATACTAGAGGAAAATTTCTAGAAACTAAAAATATAGAGTTAACAGGCTCGGTGAAGCTGAATCTAACACCACGTTCTTCCATACTACCTCTCTCAGCCAAAGTAGAAGAAATAAAATTGTTGCCCTCCAAATCCAAAAGGGTTCCTGGTTGTACCACCTAGTGGACATCAAATCCCAACAACATTATAGTCATTAAAGAAATAATTACTCACATCCAACAAATGAATGGAGATTGTGCAACTAAGATCATCAAATTAGATCTCGAAAAGTATTTAAATGGTAAAAAGGAGTATTTGAACTAAACACAAACGAACCATTCAAAATAGAATCAGGAAAATGAGGCATATGAGGAGTCATTTGTGATACAAAAGGGAATTGGATATCTAGATTCATGGGGAATATCTTCTAAGGTACAACGATCCAAACAAGCTATGTGGCCTTTTTTAGGAGCTAAAATTGCACTAGATAAAATGTTGATGCCATTATAAATTAATATAGATTTTAAGCGAATTACACATTATTTGCAAAATGATTGTGCTGCTCTATCAGACATCTTAAATGATTGCAGGGCACTACTTTTGCAGCTAGGGAATTCACTAGCTAGAGTAGATATCGAGTGGAGAACCAAGTGACTTGTGCTCTAGCTAAGTAGGTGGTCTAATCTATCAACAATCATTTATCTTATGCACTAGGTAGTTCAACCTTTGTTTGTGTCCAAGAATAAAAAAGCAAACAAGGAGGAAACCATTTTTTTAGGCTAACAAAGTAATCTTCTACTCGTGTCTTTTGAAATATGTACTATATTACACCTCTATCCACATACAAAACAACAATTTCACAATAATAAATGTAATGATGAATATTAAGTCTTATTAATATGATATTTATTTTTACCAACAAAATTAAAAAAAAGAGACTCTCATATAATATAATATACGTGATTAGTTTAAATAATATTAAGTGATTTGTTATAATTTATTTATTTATAGGCAAGTAGTAGTCTATCTTTTCTGTGTTTGTGTTTGTGTGTTTGTGTGTGTGTATGTATGTGTATGTGGGTGTGTTTACTGATGACTAAAGAATTAATTGAATAGGAAATTTAATATATTTGACGATAATTGACACAAATCGATCTATAATACATATATACTTGTTCATAATCCATCATTAACAAAGAGGGTAGTCGATGATTGTTGGTTAAGTTCTTTAGCTTTTACAACAATTAAAATATTTATTAGAAATAACATTGAATGAATTGAATAACAATGGTTGGGAACTAACAATAATATAATAGATAAACTCAAGAATTATTATATCGTTGGAGAGTAATTTTTTTGATGAATGACCTAATTTTTTTTTTGAAGAAGGTGGTGTGAAGATGAAAAATCGAGATTTTGGAAGCGATTAAGTTTATTTATTTTATTTTAAATCGTGTAATTTAAACTTTAAAGATGGAAAAAGGGATTTGCAATTTAAGATTTTTAGGCTGAGATGGTAGTCTTTTAAGGTTCTGATGGAAGAAAATATTCAATATTATTTAAGAACTAGGTATAAAGATTCACAATTTTTTAACTTTAAATGTTAAATAGTGTCTTTTGCACCAATAAAGTAAGACATGGAGCTTGTTTGCAAATTGAGTTTTAAAATGTTCTTTTAAGCAAAGTTAGTAAAAAATCTTAAAAGAACCCTAGAGTCTCGTTTTTTATTTTATATATATATATACGTGTGTTTTATAGTCTCATCACATTTTACTCTATGCTTCCATATTCATTGTTTTGTTTTAAAAATGAAGTTAAATTCTCTAAATTTTAATTTTCTCCTTAGATTCAAGAAAGCCCTTTTAACCTTAAAAAGATGCTAAATTTATTATTAAGTAACAGGAATAAGATCTTGTCTTTCCATTCCACAAAGGTGTATTTATTCATCTTTAGTAAAATTTTTATTTTTAAATCAACTATAGCTTATGAAATAATAGAAGGTAGCATCACACTATCTGTAATCGTTGTTTTCATTTCAACTTCTCATAGATTATTTTACCTTTCACCTATATAGAAGTGAATCAAAGTTTTTCATCTTGTATAACCGTAACACAAATCTAGATAATCCAAGTGATATGCTTATGTGAAATTCATTTATACAAGCTTTGATTCATTTTATGAAAGTATTTTCTAAGCCTCTTAATGAACGAATTGTACATAAGCGTAGCGTTTGGGTTTGCCTGATATGTGTTATCATGTTATGGTGACATGGGATTGAAAATGTTATTGGTAATCTATGTTATGCTTGAATAAAAAGAATTAAATTATAATTGTAAAATATGTTTTTATAATTTATAGGTAAGAGAAGGTTCCTTGAATGCTATTGGAGGAATATTAAATCTAGTTGGAATTTCATCAACAATGACATGTTTTCTTTCTCTACTGCATATGATGGCTTTAGAAATAATGGTACCATCTCTTATATCCTTAATAATTTATGGTTTAAGAAGAATTAATTTAAAGTATTCTTTCTTATATTAGAGTTTCTTGGCAAAAAGTATTACTTTTAATAATGTCATAATGAACTCATTTTTAAAGTTGTTATTGTCGCATGAATACATCATATAAAAAATACAAAAGTAGCTTACTCTATATCTCTCTGCTTCTTTTAAATATTCTTCTACCCACAAGGGCAAAAACATAGAAATGCTTGGTGTAGTAATATTGTAATTTGTGAATATATGATGATAAAATGTCTTAAATGCCAACGCATTATGTTATCGCCTCCCCCAATTTTATCTTCCCTAAATTGTTTTTTTAAAAAAATGAATGTGATTTGATTCAAGAACGTTACACATGCACTCATTTTATTTCACGTTAACTCAATTTTTTAATCTCTTTTCATTGCATAAAATATTTGAATTATTCAAAGTTCAAGATAGATTTTTGACATATTTTTTCTTGACTTATATATTTTCTAGGAGCTGAGTTCACCACTTACAAAGTTATATTTCTATTGTCACAAGGATACTAATGGAAATTATGGTTTATATTATGTTCTTAAATATTTTCTCAATAGGTGTGCATTGATTCACAAATTAAAAAATAATATTACGTATAATAATCATATAATATCTTTTTGTTTACTCCTTTTGCTTTTTCTACTTTAGATGGTGTTTTCACTATATGATCCTGGTTTCATTAGTTAGATTGATATTAGACTCTACAATCCAAGCGTATAGTAATATAATTAATATTATGCTACATCAATGTTTAAACGCTATTCATAAGCTTAAGACTATACACTCGTCATGTTTTTATCAGGAAGTTCAGTTATTTTTTTAACTTAAACTATTTTTATTTTAATTTCAGTGATGTGTGCATGTAATTCTAAAAGACCATATTAGAAGGAAACGTTGATTATAAAATATTTGGTTATTCTTGGCATGATTGAGATGCTTCATGATAAATGTAGGTTCGTTGATCAGTGTCATCAAAGACTTCATAACACATTTGTATCGAAAGAGAGCTTGTTGAGGATTTATGTAATTATTTCTTCTTCCATGTGAATTCCCATAGCAAGATCAACATCCATCTTAGTTATTTCTTCTTAAGACTTCACAACTTTCTTCCTTGCAATGAAAGATTATGTTTACAAAGAGGCGGATCCCAAATCTTGAGTGTATATATTTGGATTCTACAAAAGGTTACCTATTCAAAATTAAACGAGTTACCTTTTTAGAATTTCATAACACCATAAATTGAAGATTCTGGATTCACCTCCACGAAAGGGAAGAGAGTTGTGACGAATTCACAGGAAATAAGTCATAACTAAGATGGATGTTGATCACACTACGGGAATTCACTAAGAAGAATAAATAATTAAGGAATTACGCAACAGACTCTATTTAAATCTAAATGTGTTTTTATGTGTTGGATTATATTTCTCAATGAACCTTCCTTTGTGATGAAATATCTCAATCATGCAAAAATAATCAAAATTCCAAAAAAAATCTTGCTTAAGGACAACCTTTCGTTCCAATATGGTCTTCCTTTGAAATATCATAGTTCATTAATGAATTTAACCTACACGTATCAACACAATTTACAGAATCATAAAATTAGCAATATAAATATTCTTTAGAAATAAAGGTACAACCTCTCCTATCCTTTTATTATATATGGGTCAAGGAGATTTATTTTAAAGTTTGCTTTCTTAGGTAAAATTTCTTGGCAAAAAAAGTTCCTATGAATAATGTTATATCTAGGTTTAGGATTATCTCATTTTAAGAGTTGTTTTTGTTGCATGAATCCAACATAAAAAGAAGTTAATCATCTTTTTGTAGATAGTAACTTATAGCAATAGAAACTTACTCTAAGGTTGTGTTTGGTATGAAGGAAAATGTTTTTCATGGAAAATGTTCGTGGAAAATGTTTAACTTGAAATAAGTAGATATTTGATTACTGTTTAATGTTTGGTTGGTGGGTAGAAAATATTTTCCGGAAATATATTTTAATGTTTGATTTTTGAGTGAAATATGTTTTTGATATTTATTATTTTTTATTAGAGTAAAACATAATTTTGAAATTAATTTTTTTTAAAAACAATAAAAAAAAAAAAAAAAATTCCTTGGTGTGGGGTTGGGGGTTAAGATGGTAGGGGTGAAAAATTAAAATAGGAACTTAAATTTTTTTAGGGATTGGGGGGATGGTAGGGTGTATGGGTGGGTGGGGGGCTTTTAGGGTGAGGG
>NC_028640.1:45973129-45989213 GCF_001406875.1 Solanum pennellii | reverse complement strand
TGGGGTGGGTTGGGGGCTGGTAGGGTGTGTGGAGTGTTGGTAGGGGGTGGGTTGGGGCTTGTAGGGTGGGGTGGGTTGGGCGGAGGTTGGAAGAGAGTTTTGGAAACTCATTTCCTTATGTTTTGAAGGGAAGTCATTTTCTTTAAATTTGAGGAAAATGAGTTGATTTGGAAAATATATTCCAAAACATTTGCTTCAACCAAACATGATAAAATTAGAAAATATTTTCAGGAAAATGTGTTTCTTAATACCAAACACACCCAAAATCTTTTTGCTTCTTAAATTTAAATAATCTTTTACTCAGAAAAGCAAAAAATACAAATGCTTGGAGTAGTAATATTGTAGTTTGTGAATCTATACAATAATAATAATACCTTAAATCTCTGTTTTTCTTTTTCTTTTGATTTCTCATCCTATGTCCAATATTCGTATAAGAGAATCTTAGTAGCTTAATTGATTGGCTATATAAATTTTCACCGGGTGTAGATTAAATCTCCACAATGTAATACCCTCCCCCATTTCATCTTTCTTACCCCAAAAAATATATTTTAAAAAATGAACTAGATAACCAATGGATTGGATAAAAAATAGATCGACCCTTATTTATACATATTTTCATGAATAAATCAAATTGTACTTTAGAAGTTAATATTTAAAAACAGTTACGTTTTTTTTGGAATGTTATTTGTTCAGTATATAAGGTGTGTGGAACATACTAATTCTATTCCACATTAAGTGAGTTTTTGAAGCTTTTTTCATTATAAAAAATAGTTGAATTTTTCAAAGTTCAAGATAGGTGTTTGAAATTTTTTCCATGTATGGGTTTTCACATATTGAAGTTTTCTATCTTCTAGGAGATCAATTCGACACTTACAAAGTTATATTTATGGAAATGCACAAGTACCCCCTTGAACTATTACTGAAATTTTAGAGATCACCATAAATTAACTAAGGTCCTATTACCCCCTTGGACTTTTTTTTTTGTAATTTTTTGCACCTTTTGTCTTATGTGGCACGTTCCGTGAATCCACACAATTGAGGTGCGTGGGAGATATTTGGATGACATTTAATCCCAAAAGGCACACAAAATTACCAAAAAAAAAGTTCAAGGGGGTAATAGGACCTTAGTTTAGTTAAGGTGTGACTTTGAGATTTCGGTCATAGTCTAGGGATCTATTTGTGCATTATTTTACCTAATCATATACTAGTAAAATTATCAGCGCTTCGCGCCGGAATTAAATATCACAAAATTTATAAAGTATTACTTAAAGTATATCCGACATTATCACTAAACGCTATATTATCTTACATGCAAGATTACGTGATAACAAACATTAATAATGTAAGGGAAAATGAAAATTATTACATCTTACCATTATCCTTAATAACATAAGTAGAAATTAATGATTGTTAAAAGACATATCAGGATTTATAACATAAGCAATGGTCTTAGTGAGTCATTCAACATGAGAAAAGTAAACAAATATTTAATTGTGATGAGGAGGAGGAGGAGAAGGAGAAGGAGAAGGAGAAGAAATACGTACACAAATATTTAATTGTGAATGGGGAGGAGGAGGAGGGAGAAGGAGAAGAAATACTAGAGGTGTAGAATTTTCATAGTTTTATAACGAGAGAAAACTATTTATAGACAGCAAAGGGTAGTGTAAAAAAATTGTCATTGTGCTTCATCAGAAAGGTATCAACTATTTGGAAAACTTGCAACCCTTTGGAAAGCTCAAAACCTTTCATAAAAGTTGCCACTTTTCATAAAAGCCGCAATTCTTCATCAAAGTCGCAACTTTTTATAAAAGACACAACTTTTCATAATAGTCCTAACTCTTCATTAAAGTCGCAACTTTTCATAAGAGTCACAACTTTTTATAAAGTCACAACTATTCATCAAAGTCAAAACTCTTCATTAAAGTTCTGACTTTTTATAAAAGTCATAACTTTTCACGAAATGGGAAGGGTAGTTTCGGTAATAAAATAAATTAATAGGGAATACTAATTTCTGGTGGCGCCACGTAGGTGGGCTTAAGGTTTTCTTTTATATATATATATGATTATTATAAGTGGGAACAAAATAATTTAAAAGTTGAATTACGATTTTACGCTTACTATAAATTAAAATATTATAAAACATTTAAATTTTTAATTTAAAAAATGTAAAAAAATAAAAAAATGATCTTATAAGAGAAACTAATGATGTTTTCTACTGAACTAGAGCAAGAGAAAAATGATCCAAAGAGGAGTTTTCTAATGGAGGAAGTAGATGATCAAAGAAACCTTTAGTGGGTATCACATTATATCTCAAAGGTTGAGATGCAGAAGAGTGAATTTATTTTGAAAATATATAGAGAAAATTAAATGTCTATCTACCTACCCGGCGCATCCACATTTACTTTATAGTTTATGCACAATAAATATTTTTTTCTACTTTAGAGTGAGTGGGATTATCAACAAAAGAGAAGTCAAGGATAGTAACGCGTACATTTTGTTTAATATCATACATCTCATATCATATTGTAATGACTCGAGAGCACCCCCTAGTCGTAACATGGCATATTCGATCACGAAGAGATCTTATACAAGCCCTTAGCATTCATTCATTAGAAAATATGGAAGAATTTAAAACATAACTCAAAAAAGTATTTCATAAAAGAGGAAGTCTTTTTAACATTATTGTCTCAAACAATTTATGAATGAAATGAATAAAGTCATGGGACACAGCCCACATAAAGTCTAAAACATAAAAGTAAATGGTATGAAGGTAAATGGATATTGTCGTCAAAGACCTGAGGACTCACAAAGATCTTCAATCTTCTAAATTCTTGAAACTTTACCCACAAAGAGAAACTCAAAGATCCAACCCTAAATTTGGTTAGAATGTAGGCAATATGCGTTATTACAAAGGTACTAAGAATGGAAGCCAACATAATATTATAGGAGCATCTCAAATGGTTAGACAACATAAGGCATATGCTTATGTTAAAGAAATACCTTTCGAAGTATGTTTTAAAGAAATATTTAAATTCTTCCATATTTTCTAATGCCTATTTGATGATTGAATTCTAAGGGCTTGTGTAAGATATCTTTTAGATTGAATGCACCATGTTACGACTAGGGGGTGCTCTCGAGTTGTTACAATAATATATGATGTTAAGAAAAAGGTACACATTATAATCTTTGACATCTCTCTTGTTTCTATTCCCACTCATTCTAAAATAGAAAAAAAAATTTATTGTGCATTAACTGTAAATTAAATATGGATGCGCCGGGATAGGTTAATTTTATCTATATATTCTGAAATTGATTCACTTTTCTTCATCTTAACCTTTCAGTTATAATGTCATACCCACTAAACGTTTCTTTGATCATGTACTTCCTCCATTAGAAACCCCCCTCTTTGAATCATTTTCTCTCTCTCTAATTTATCAGAAAACATTATTAGTTTTATTTTATCAGCTCATTTTTATTTTTTTACATCTAAGTAGATATAATTTTATATAGATTTAAAATGGGTTATCATGATTGGGATATAAGTGCGGTTTGAAGAAGTTTTAACATTAATAAACCTTACAATGTTGTAGCTCCTAAGTTATACTTGGAGACTTCCTTATATGATGTTTGAAATTATTTTGATAAAATTTTTGCTCCTGACATGACTATTTTTAATGGTTTATTATAATTTTCTCTTTAGATTTTCAAACTGCTCACCAGGAAAACCAGATGATCAAGTCATAATTATGAACCAAAACCGTAACCAATAGTTGTGCTAATATCCTATCCAACCAGCTCAATTTATCCATCTAACAACTATAACACCAAAATAATGGATTGATCTACAACAACTCGATATAGAGGCTAACAATTATCCTAATTTGACTTTTTCCATGAAGACTCCTTTGGTTCAAACTAGAACAAGGAAACCATTCCCTTCATTACATTTTGTGTGTGTATGCTCAAAATTTTTATTTTAGTACTTTTGATTTGAAATCAGGAAAAATCATTCAATAAGGATTACAAATGAATTATTGCAAGAGGAACATGATGAGACTGAATATTGAAGTATAACTTAAAAACTGGTCAAATACATTAGAGTCTGACTATGGAATCCATTAATAAACGACAGAACCACCACATGAGTTATCCATGATGTCAAATGCACACACCATATTGAAGGAACCGATATACCTTGCCAGGGGTAAAGAGGCGTTTATGGCGTGATCACTAAAACTAATGCCCATAGAAAGGACTTAGCCTACCGGGGTATGGAGTTTTGGGACTATGAGGGTATACTAAAACCTAGTTCACTCGGTTCTAAGCGTACTCCAAATTGAATATGTATATCTAACAGACATAACTGAAACATTGAATAGCTCAAATACTAACATGAAAATTAGAGAATATAACAATGATAAACTTATAATGTAACATTCAAAAAATGATGCATGTATAGTTTTTTAATTGACCTAGCATGTATCATTCATATACTAAAACAATCTATACAACTAGGGTTATGAGTTTCATGCAAAAAAGTAAGCAAAGATTCCACAAAAACAAGATAATCTAATTAGGAATACTCTAATAATTAAATCACAACTAATATCTAGGTTTTACAAACATTAGGTTTAAGCAAGATACATAAATCAAGAATCTAACTGAATTCTAAGGACCTAATCGGTGAAAGGAACACACTAGTGAAATCCCATTACTTGGTGACGAAATCTATGAAAAAATCCTTCAGTTTTGGGGCAAAAACTGAATAAAACGTGTTGCATTCTTGGAAGAGTTTTGGTCGCCTATTTCCTCTTCTTTTTTTCTAAGTTTGATTAATTTTTCTTAATAGGTGTCTTTTGCCTTATAAATTACACTTAATGTGGAATATAAGGAGTATCGTGGAAATATTGTAGAATATTATTATGTATAAATATAATATATATCCATGTTTACTCTTTTTTCTTTTCTACTTGACATGTTGTTTTCATTATATAGCTATTCTTTCTTTTGTTAGATTCAGATTAGACCACAATTCAATATTTATTAATATAATCATTCCTAAGCTACGTCAATGTTTAAATACTAAGCGTAGACTTTAGGCTCTACAACTTACATGCTCTTTTTATTAGGAAATTTAGTTATTTTTGTCCGACTTGAATCATCATAGGTTGTGTTTTAAGTAAAGGAGAGAGACATGACTTCCAAGGAATTGAATCCATAGGCTCAAGGGCATGCCCTCTATCTGCTGCAAGAGAATACACTCTTTCGCACATATATTAGACCCTAGTAAAAGAAAGATTCGCTCTAGTCCCGTAACAAATCAAAGGTGGATCCCTGTACAGAAGAATCCATGCTTAAAGAGAATCCCCTTTTTTCTCTTGGTTATGAGACTAGAGCAATATATGTGTCAAAGAGGGAATTATTTTGCTGCCGATACGGGGATATGCCCTGAGCCAATTGAACCAATTCCTAGTTAGTCATGTCTCTCACTTCACATAAATCACAATCAATGATGATTCAAGACACACAAAAATAACTTAAAATATATGATAAAAAGAATGTAGGTTGTAGAGCCTAAAGTTTAGGATTAGTACTAATGTAGCTTAAGAATGATTATTTTGTAACTAAAGATTGGATTGTTGTCTCCAAGGTCAATATAATGGTATAATGAAAACAGTCTAAAGTAGAAAAGCAAAATCGAGTAAACAAAAAAATGTTAGATTATTTATGTATAGTGAAAAATTAAAGTTGGATTTTCAGCAAAATGATTTTGTGTTAGTTAATTAGGTAGGCATTTTTTATTACTTTTTAATGAAATTTCCATAGTTATATGATTTTAGTGAGTTAATAATAATTATATGACTATTTATAAAATTAACAACATCTTTATTTTTTCGAGGTGCGTATTGATCTTAAAGTTGTCGTTTATCCTTTATGAGCTATTGGTCTAAGAGTATATTAGTCTACTAGAAAATAGGGAATTCCAATAGATGGAATTTCATAGCTGAACAATAAAATTTCAAGATAATATTATTTAGCTAGAGAAAAGACCAAAAAAAAGAAGAAAATTCATGAATTTGCAAGGAGCTTTTAATCATAAATTAGTTAGTGATTACCAATAATTCCATAGCTATTTAATGTTTTTAGTTGTATCGATCACTAAATTAAAGATGTCTATTTGGTTCTTTCTAAAAATAAGTTCTTAAGGTATTTTATCTTAGTTAAAAGAAGAAATAATAAGATTAACCAATTTTATTCATGAATCTTTGTGTGTATTGATGGGACAGGTACCACGTCCCAAGTCCTATACCCCTTGGAATAAACATGAGCCCTAGGATCAGGAGTGCCCCCAAGCTAACCCTGAACAGACATAGTCTAAGCATACTAAAACAACTGAATAAAACATATTATGTAGAAGCTTAAATCATGAGATAATTGGAAGATGGGAAATACCCAATACTAATCTGAATATATATTGAAATTCTAAGTGTTAAATGCTAAAGCTAAGTCTAAAACTATGTTTAAAAAAGTCTCTAACTAAATAGACTTGTTGGGATATGTCCTCATCACAACTAAAAAAGAAATAAACATGTCCCTTGTCCTCAATGTATAAGGACTCACCACTAATGTTGTTATGGATTGGGAATTGATCTATGCGTGATATGAATGCTGAGGACCTTAACCTCCATCATGAATATAATTCAATCTTATATTAATATAATCATTCTCAAGCTACATCAATGTTTAAATACTAATCCTAGACTTAAGGCTCTACACCGTACATGGTCTTTTAATAATTAAGTTTAGTTATTTTTTGTCCGACTTGAATCATCATAATTTATGTTTTAAGTGAAGGAGAGAGAGATGATTTTCTAGTCCCTCGTGCAAGAGAAAATTCTCTCTAGTCTCATAATAAATAAAAGGAGGATTCATGGTCATAATAATTCATGTTTCAAGAGAATCCCTTTTTTCGCTTGGTTACATGACTAGATTAATATATTTGTCAAATAGCGGATTCTCTTCCAGCGGATAAAGGGCGTACCCCTGAGCCTATTGGTCCAATTCCTAGTAATTCATGTCTCTCTCTTTCACATAAGTTAGAATTTATGATGATTCTAGTCAGATAAAAATAACCTAAATTCCTGAAAAAAAGAACATGCAGGGTGTAGAGCCTAAAGTTTAGGATTCGTATTTAAACATTTACGTAGCTTAAGAATGGTTATATTACAACAATAAGATTAGATTGCAGTCTCTAAGCGCAATTTAATGATATAAAGAAAACACAGTCTCAAGTAGACAAGCAAAAATGAGTAAACAAAAACAGTTAGATTTTTTATGTAGAGTGAAAAATTAAAGTTGGATTTTTCGGCTACATGACTTTGTGTAAGTTAATTAGGTAGGCATTTTCTGATTACTTTTTCACGAAATTTCCATAGTTATATGATCTTAGTGGGAAGGTCATAATTATATGAAAATTTATGAAATTAACCACATCTTTGTTTTTATCGAGTATATATTGATCTTAAAGTTTTCGTTCCTCCTTGATGAGATATTGCTCTAAGAGTATATTAACCTACAAGAAAATAAGGAATTAAGATGGATGAAATTTCATAGCTGAACAATAAAATTTCATGCTAATTTTTGTAGCTATTGATTAGCGCCAAAAAAAAAAAAAAAACAAAAATTCATAAATTAGAAAGGAGGTTTTTAGTGATGGATAATTAGGATTACTGACAAATCCCATATCTAATTCAATACTTTTAGTAGTATCTATCAATAAATTAATGATCTCTATTTGGTTCTTTCTTAAAGTAATTTCGTAAGACATTTTGTCTTAGTAAACAAGAAATATTAACCAATTTTATTCATGAATCTTTGTGTGTATTGATGGAAAAGTGACACGCGTTGTGGCTATCCCCTTTGCGTAAACACAGGATCTATGATCACGAATGACCCCAAGCAAACCCTGAGCTGGCATATCATAAGAATACTATAAATATTGAACACAGGATACTATGCAACAACTTAAATTATGAGATAACTGATAGATGGGAAATACCTATACAAATCTGAATATATAATAAACTTCTAAATGTTAAGTGATACAAAACAATCACTCAAATGCTAAAGCTAAATATAAAACTATATCTAAGAAAGTCTCTAACTAACTCGATTTGTAGGGACATGTCCCAGGAAAAACTGAAACAGAAATAAAACACTGAAATGGAATACATGTCTATTGTCCTCAAAGTGTGAGGACTCACCCCTAATGTTGTTGAGTATGGATCGGGATCCAAATATATGCGTGATTTGAATGATTAGTACATGAACATGAATCGTGAAAGGATGTAGTTCAGAGTATGCGTCAGTACTTGGAATGTAGGGAGAATGCAAGATAAGAATATAACTGGAAAAAATATGTAAGTTGAACAAGGACAACTGACAAATGATGCATCTGAACATAATGTAAATACTGCAATACATTGAAATGAACTGATCTTAATTTAATGAGGAAGTAATATTTATTAAAATGCTTAGACTGAATACTAAATATTGAAAACCTAGTCAAATACACTAGAGTCTGTTGTGGGAGCTACTATTAGCCGACATCAAATAAAATGAGCTAAACGTTTAGTTCGATATATGCTCCCCATTTAGAGGACCGAATATACATTTCCATTCCAGAGTATAAAGGCATTACTCGTATTATCGCTAAATTTGATGCCCAATGAGGGGATTTATTCTCCTACAAGGGCACGTAGTTTTTAGACTATGAGGGTTCGCTGAATCCTAATCTAACTCAATGCTAAGCATACTCCAAATTGGAATGTGTATGGCACCATATAACTAAATTATTGGAAATGAGAATGCAACATTTAAGTACTGACAATGAACATTAAAAATCTGAGGCATTCTTAATTGTTCAACTGACCTAGCAATTGTTATTGATAAACTAAGAGAATCTACAATAGTAGGGTTCTAAATTTCATTAAAATAACTAATCAACAATTTCATGAAAAAACATGATAATCTTATTAGGAACATTATAACAGCTATATCATAATAATTCTTCAAGGTTTTAGAAACTGTAGATCTAATCAAGATATCAAGGATCAAGAATCTGACTGAATTCTAAGGACTTAGTGGATGAAAGGAATGTACTAGTTCAATCCCACATACCATTGATGCAATCTATCTAGAAATACTTCAATTTTGGGGATGGAACTGAAGAAAACCTCCTACTTGTTCTTAAGAGGAAATTGTCGAATATTCTCTTCTTTTGCTCTAAGTTTGATTAACTTAGGTTAAAATTTTAAATATTGCAAAAGTATATTGTTATTCATAGAGTTTGTACAAATGTCACATCCCGGGAGCACCCGCTTGACGTAACCGGCGTCGTCGTCCTCTTTGAGGACAAAGACTAACCTCTTAGCCTACATCATTACATTTATTGATTAAAATACGGAAATTTTTAAAATTTTTCATTACTACTACGTGGAGGTTTACATAGACCTCTACATACACATAATAGTTATATCGAGCATACATAGACCCTTCATATGGGAAACTTACTTAGTCTTTTAATTTTATTACACGCATATATATATATATAATATAATATAATATAAGATAGTCGTAAAAACATGTCTCATCTCATAACCATCTACCAATAGTGTAATAATTTGGGTGTAGCACATACATCAATATAACAAGACCATGTATAGGTCATACAATGTTTAGTACTCAAAGAAAAGGAAAGAATATAGAATCTTAAAAACTAAAACAACTTCATAATGTTGATATTGGCATTGCCCTCGTAATGTGAGGACCTATTCAACTTGGATGAATGAGAGTTCCAAGTCTTTCTTTAAAGTCGTCTCAAAATCTCTTCAATGACCGGAACTTAAAATGTTGGGGAAAAGGGAGAAAATGGGGTAAGTACACCACATGTACTAAGTATGAGACCATATGCAAACATATCATGAAATCATGATAAGAAACGGGATAATTCATAAAGGTATTAGATTTACTTTGAAAAGCCTTATGCACATTCAAGAAGACCATACCAATAAATAAAACATATTCATTAAATCATAGGCATGTACATTACAAGACCAACAAAACAGAGTCTAGTCAAGTCAGCATGCACATCACATAATTGAACACATAGTCAAAGTAACTCTATAATCAAGTAATAATAGCACAAGCATGAATAAGAGTATATTTCAACATAATTAAAGCAGGACCATTACTCATCCCCCTTTTTAATACACTTGTTGAATGACTAAGCAAATCCTTATAACCTTACGTAATCAAGTAAACCAACCAAGAACCATAACCAATGTCCAAATTCACATAATATAAAATTAAGAGTACATAATATCATACTTTAGCAATAGAGACCAAGTACATGGTCATTATAGTAAATCAACATCACATACTGTCATTTGAATGTAAGATCATCATTTACATATCATTTACATTTATAAGCATATACATACATAAGAACATCCTTCTAAGACTTCCCTTAAGGCAAACTAGTGCAATATATAGGTAGAGACCCATACCCCTGGCTAGACTAAGCTAAACCCCTTAGGTCATCTTAGTTAGAGTTCAATCCTTTAGTTCATTTTACCTTTTGGGAAAAACTTTCCTTAACCGACATAGACCACATGAGCTAATGTGGAATCCGGTGTCATGGAATACTACACCAAAACAAGGCACACTACTTACCAATGTAGTACCAAAACATGAATATAGCAACTTCTTGGTTCCACTAGCTAGTATTCCTATGGGGGCAACAAAAATCAAGAACTACGAGATATAGTTGGAACAATCCTTTTTATGCATGCATTGGAGTCTCAAATCTCAAGAGTACATTAGTGATCCTACCTTCCCCATGTGGGAAAGGACACTCCTCACTCTAGTTCACTCTAGTAAGTTTATTAACAATCATAGCTTAATGTAGGTCATAGGTTTTATCCATTATATAAACATCATAATCATGGCCCAATAAGAATTGCATGAGTATTGTCCTTTCATTACAATCCATATAAGTGAGTTAAGCACTTTAACATATTCACATCTTGATAAGACACATTGGTAAGTTATCACCATCCTTATAATATTTAAATCATAGACAACACCTCACAAACCATAGTCAAGATATTTCAATTTAACATAATATCTACCCTATCAATCTTAACATCAGACATACTGCAGTACCACATCATCACTTATCACAATTAACCATAATTGAAGTAAAAAGTAGGGATCACAAGACTTACCAAGCCTTCTTCAAAATTCATCATCAAGGTGTTACCATAAAAACTTAATTCAACCCAATAATGGTGTAATATCATCACACAACAATAACCAACATGATAACAAGGTTAATTGAATCACTACATCACAATCAATCTCTAGTTCAAAGTTTAAGATAAGAGACTTAGGTCAAAGTCAAAATATAGATCAATTACTCAAGAAATATCATGATAGGACTGTAATTCACCCTAATATTTCCGAATTGATACAATATCATCATCTTGTAGTAATCAACCGATAACAGATTCAATTGAACCAACATTAAAGAATTCATATCAAGATCATAACCTAAGGTTAAGGGGAATAGGTCATCTTCTACAAACTAGACCAATCCATCAAGAATTAACATAATGAAGTTAAAATACATGTTAATCTAATCATAATATCCAAAATAAATCATAAACAAATCAATTCACGAGATAAATTTTGAGATTGGAAAAGACCCACTTGAAAACCCAACTTTTAAAGTCAATTGGATGGAACCCTTTGAGGAAAGAGGTCTCAAATTGATGAAGAAATTCTACCCTTTTCAGCCCTTGAACCCACCCCTATCTTGCTCTTCAATGGAGTTCTTCAACTAGATAGAGAAAAAAGAGAGAAGGAAGAGAATTTGGGTTTGTGAATTATGAGAGCTTAGGTTAGTCTAATTAGGTTAGGGTCCTTATATATGTCTTAACTAACTTAATTAGGCTTCAAGAAACCATTAACTAATTAGGTCAGCAATTCAAAAGGCAAGGTTTTGTTGAAGGATAATTATAAACGACAGTAAAAGTAGTAATACAAAAGGTTACTTGTTCTTTAAGTTTATTTATATATGGCAGAGATCAATACCCATTATTGATTTTCTTAAACAAAAATTAAGTTTATTTGTAACTTGTATTCTATATCCGTCGGTATAACATACATTTAAGGGAAGAAGAGTGGAAAACCGTGAGATTATGAAGAATTGGGATATTTAGTAGGAATTTATAGTGGGGTTTGTGTATGGCTTCAAACAAAGGGCACCTAAATTCTTGATAGCAATAGTATAGATTGATAAAGTGAAATACCTGGAGAGTCTGGCGGAATATCTAGTGTCATATTGAACGACTTTATATGTACCTATATTCTAGACGTGGCCGATATTCAAAGACCATTTCCGGCCCCAAACAAACTCTTGGCCTGGCTTACATAACTTAGCGGAATACTAAACCCAACTTTAACAAGAATTAAGCATATTTAAAAACAAATACTTCATAAATTAATTTGGCAAAAATGGCACTTGTGTCAAAATAAGTAAATTAATTGCAATTTGAACTACTATGCTAGAAAATCAATAAAAGAGATCTCCTTCAGAAAGACAGGAGGCTCACCAAGTGGTTGTGGAGTGCTAACAGAACCAACGGTGCGCTGTGTGCTGATCCAGGTTTACCTGCGTCAGTATAATGAAACGATGCAGGCTAATTGGTATTAGTACAGTCACGACCCAAAACAGGCCGCGACTGGCACCCACACTTAACCTACTATGTGAGCGAACCAACCAATCTAAACCCCAACATTTAAACTATAAATAACAAAATATAATGCGGAAGACTTAAAACTCATTAATAAAAATCGATTAAATAACTTCTAAAAACTCAATACTATTTGTTCCCAAAAACTGAAAGTCATCACCACAAGAACATCTATCCTCAAATTACTAAATCTAAGAATATCTAAGAAGCTAAAATAATAAACAGCTAGTCCATGCCGGAACTTCAAGGCATTAAGACATGAAGGAGAAGATCCAGTCCAAGCTAGAAGCTTTAGCTCACCCTGAGATCCGACGTGATGAAGACTGACTATAGTTGCGGTTGAGTTGAAGACGATGGCACGTTTGCTGCACTCCACAATTAACAAAGAAAAACAAATACAAGTAGGGGTCAGTACAAAACACGAGTACTGAGTAGGTATGGCCAACTCAAAATAGAAAGCAATATATTTCAGATAATATCATAAAATCAACTAATATTCTTAACAGGTGATAGCAACAAGTATAAAAATCATTTATAACATCACCAACCACATCTATGAGGACTCAAGCCTCCACACCATACTCTTTTTGGGAAACAGGTTCTCTAGATTGAGTATATTAACATATTTCAAGATTCGTTCTCTTTACTAATCCTGGTGTCGGAACGTGACACTCCGATCCATATATATATTCTATCCTGGTGCCGGAACGTGACACCCGATCCATATATATTCTATCCTGGTGTCGGAACGTGACACTCCGATCCATATATATATTCTATCCTGGTGCCGGAACGTGACACCCGATCCATATATATTCTATCCTGGTGTCGGAACGTGACACTCCGATCCATATATATATTCTATCCTGGTGCCGGAACGTGACACCCGATCTATATTCTATCCTGGTGTCGGAACGTGACACTCCGATCCATATATATATTCTATCCTGGTGCCGGAACGTGACACCCGATCCATATTCTATCCTGGTGTCGGAACGTGACACTCCGATCCATATATATATTCTATCCTGGTGCCGGAACGTGACACCCGATCCACATATTTTCTATCCTGGTGTCGGAACGTGACACCCGATCCCCTAATCTCATTACTTTAGTTCATCAAGCCTTCTTTTATACCAAGGCATCATCATTAACAAAGTAAAATTAGGGTTCTTCAAGATTTGGGATTCAATAGCTTCATCATGCTAATTTCATCATAATTATATATAAAATCACATCATGCATGCACACAATTAAGCATATAGGAGACTTTATAATACTACCCAACACATATCATTCGCTATTAAGAGTTTACTACGAATAGCATAAACCATAACCTACCTCCACCGAAGATTTGTGATCAAGCAATCTACTTTTCCAAAGCTTTGCTTCCCTCTTCGTTTCTCCTCTCTCTCGATCGTTATTCTCCCTCTCTTTGTTCTTTCTATTTTTCTTATTCAAAACCTCTTTCTTTTACCCTAATTAGCATATAATTAAGTATAAAAGATGATGAATTAACCCATTATTTATTTCAAGGTTAGCTCTTTTAACCCCCAAGTAGTTAAATTATTAACATTAACCCACTAAATTTATAATTATAGCAGGAATAGTCCAAAACGCCCCTTAAAAACTTTTAATAGAAATCCGACCCAGCCTGGGTTACGCAACCTGTGACGGTCCGTCATGGCTGTGACAGTCCGTCCTGCAGGTTCGTCGAAAAGTTCAGAGAGTTAATTTCTGTGGAAGATGTGTGACGGTCCGTCGTGCCCACGACGGTCCGTCCTGCCATTCCGTTACGAAGTTCAGAGAGTCGATTTCAGTACCTAATTTTCAGAATTCTAAGTATTTTTGAACGATACCCCCACGATGGTCCGTCGTGCCCATGACGTTCCGTCTTGGGATCCGTCGACTCAGCCAGTTTTTCCAGAATTAAAATCTGCTGCTCAAAACGACTAAACAGGTCGTTACAATAGATACCAATTTACCCATCGTTCGTCCTCAAACGATCACAAGAAGAAAAACAAGGCAAAAGGGAGTACCTGAATCTGTATACAGGTGTGGGTATCTTTCTTGCATATCAGCCTCCTTCTCCCAAGTAGACTCTTCAACTGGTCGATTCTTCCATTGAACTTTGATGGATGCAATCTCCCTTGACCTCAGCTTGCGGACTTCTCTATCTAAAATAGCAACAGGCTCCTCCTCATAAAACAAATTCTCATCAAGCAGAACTGAATCCCATCGGATGATGTAGTTTCCATCCCCATGGTATCTTTTCAACATAGACACATGAAATACCGGATGCACTCCTGACATCCCTGGAGGCAAGGCTAATTCATAAGCCACCTCCCCTACTCGCTTAAGTACTTCAAATGGTCCAATATACCTTGGGCTTAGCTTACCTCTTTTACCAAACCGCATCACCCCTTTCATGGGCGAAACCTTCAACAAGACTTGCTCACCCTCCATGAACTCCAAGTCCCTAACCTTTCGATCTGCATATTCCTTTTGCCTGCTTTGAGCCGCTAAAAGCTTTTCTTGGATAGATTTCACCTTCTCTAATGAATCCCTCAAAAGGTAAGTACCCCAAGGTCTAACCTCAAATGCTCAAACCAACCAATGGGAGACCTACATCTCCTCCCATACAATGCTTCAAAAGGAGCCATATCAATACTTGAGTGATAGCTATTATTGTATGAAAATTCCGCTAAGGGTAAGAAGTTATCCCAATGACCACCGAATTCTATCACACATGCGTGAAGCATATCTTCCAATACCTGAATCGTTCGCTCAGACTGTCCATCGGTCTGAGGGTAGAATGCAGTACTAAGGTCCAACCTAGTACCTAATTCCGCATGCAATGTTCTCCAAAACATAGAAGTAAACTGCGTACCTCTATCTGATATGATGGACCGTGGAACTCCATGCAATCGAACAATCTCTGAGATATAAAGTTTGGCTAACTTCTATGCAGTGTAAGTCACCTTGACCGGAATGAAGTGAGCAGACTTAGTTAATCTGTCCACAATTACCCAAATAGAATCAAACTTTCCCAATGTCTTTGGAAGACCAACCACGATGTCCATTGCAATTCTCTCCCACTTCCATTCAGGAATGGGCATCCTCTGAAGTGTTCCTCCGGGCCTCTGGTGTTCATACATTACTTGCTGACAATTGGGACATTTTGCAACAAAATCAACAATGTCGTGCTTCATTCTACTCCACCAAAAGTGTTGCTTTAGGTCACGGTACATCTTGGTTGCACCAGG
>NC_028640.1:45962975-45965956 GCF_001406875.1 Solanum pennellii | reverse complement strand
TTTTATCATTTTCTTGCTCATATGGGAGTGTAGACACATAAATTGTATAAATTAGGTCCGATACAATTTCAAGGCCCACAATAAAATCTTGGTATTCTGCAGCATTGTTGGAACATGTTTCACCTAGAACAAATGAGAATGGTAAAATTATTTGTTCTGTAGGTATCAATACCACTCCTGGCCCTTCTTCATCTCGGCGTGCAGATCCACCAAAGAACATGGTCCATGACGACAACTCTTCAATATAAAAAGCATATTCATCAGGCAACTCATTTAATGTTTACCATTTTCCCGGAATAGGGTGATCAACAAGGAAATTAGCAAGTGCTACTACCCACTAGACCTATCTTTTTGAAATCGATATAGAAAGTCCATGTGGTTGTCAAGCAAGATGTTTTTTTAAAAAAAATGCTTGACGCTACTACAAGAAAATTATTGGTGGTGGCCAAGTTAGAATATGAAAACAAGAAACAACTATTCTTGAACTCGCAACAATGAATTCATGAAGACTCCAACTTTAACTGTCAAATTCTGCAAGCTTACACGTAGAGAAGTCTCGACAAAATTAATACATATTCATGAAGACAAGAAATCTCGTTGTCATATTCGGCAAGCCTACACGTTGACAAGTCTCAAAAAATAAGGAAAACACATTCATGACTACTTCAAGTCTTGTCGCCAAACTTTGGCAAGCCTCCACGTTGACAAGTCTCGAAGTAAGCGGCATTTGTAGACACATAAATTCTATAGATTCAAATTCATACAATATTGAATTAAATCCAATTTCATTTGGGATGAAAAATTAATTTGGGCTTTACAGATGATTAAGTCCATCTAATTAAAATTAAAATCCAAGGTCCATTTAAACTTGAAGCCCAAACCCATGCCACGTGTCACAGTTACTAGTCATCCGTAATTAACAAAGTGACACCACATGTCAAAATGAGGTGGTAGTCCCTATCAAATACAGGAATGAATCACAATGAGCCAATTGTAAAAATGACATCCTTTAGCCAATCATATGCAACCTTGTCCACCCCCTACAACTATAAATAGGGGATGTACATGACATTCTTGGGGAATCAAGAAAACTCTTCAAAGAGAATTAAGCAAATTGGAGAAAGCTACAACATCAATCTCACAACTCTTTAAAGGAGTGGTCAATAGAGTTCTTCACGGAGATCGACTTGAAATGACGAAGCGCTTTCGGACGTCCCGGAGATACGCAATATCTCAGGGAGGTCTACATCATCAAACAATTCGAGAAATACTTTATTGAAGGCTCTAGAATCACGGAGAAACTTAGGAGAGAGAATCAAGAGAACAACAGAATTGTAGTCACAATGTTTCATCAATAGAAATCACATTTTTCATTTTTTTATATTTCTTGCAGTCAATTTTTGCTCCTTAGAAAATTTGTTATGGAGGCTAAAAAGATATTATTAAGGATAATTCATATAGATATATTCATATTATTAGAATGTGTAGTATCTTAATTTTTTCCCCATATTTTTCGCTTGATGGTCAATGTACTATTTGATTAATATGAATTTTATTTAATGAATAAAATATAAATGGATAAAATTATTTTTTTTAATTTTAACATTTTCTATATAATAATTAAATGTTATATAATTGTATGGGACAAACGTGCAATGCACATTCCCAAAAACTACTATATATATAGTAAAACCTTAGTGCCACCTAAGTGGTGCCACCACCATCCAGAAAACCCTTTTAATTTAAAATATTTCCAAAAATACCATTTCCTTTAAGAACCCCTACATTTAACTACATTTCAACCCAAACAACACAAACACTCTAGTGTTGCCTCAGCCTAACAATCACACCGTCTCAACAGCGACACAACTTATATGCGGAGCGACGCCTTTTAAGAACTTGATGATCCAAAATCTGCATTGGAATTTATTATAGGATAGGAAATCCTTACTCCCAACATACTCTGTTGGTATTATCAATGGAGGATCACCTAAACGCTTCTTCAATATAAAAATATGGAATACCAGATGAACTGTTGCTAACTCTTGGGGTAGCTCCAATTGATAAGGCACATATACCACTCTTTTGGAGATTCTATAAGGTTCAATATATCGGGGACTAAGTTTAACCTTTTTACCAAATCTCATATCTCCTTTCATAAGTGAAATCTTCAAATACACCCAATCATAAACCTAAAACTTCAATGGCCTCCTCCTAATGTCTTCGTAGGACATTTGGCTACTTTGTGTTTTTTTAAACCTTTCTTGAATAACTTTCACTTTTTCCATAGCTTGGTGACATAAATCTTGTCCTATCAACCCTGCTTTGCAAACTTCGAACCACCCAATAGGAGATCTGCACCTTCTTCCATAATGAGCTTCATATTGAGCCATTTGAATTCTTGAATGATAACTATTGTTGTAAGCGTACTCAATGAGAGATTGATGATCATCCCAATTTCCCTTGAAGTTGATCACACAAGCTCTAAATATATCTTCTTAGGTCTGGATAGCATGTTCTGCTTGTCTATCTGTTTGAGGATGAAAAGTAGTGCTCAAATTCACTTTTGAACCCAAACCTTTCTTGAAGGATTTCTAGATCTGTGCAATAAACTGTGCACCTCTATTGAAATAATGGAGACCGAAACCCCATGAAATCTTATCACTTCTTGAATATACAACTTTGTATGATCTTCGACCCAATAAGCAGTCCTTACCGGCAAGAAATGGACAGACTTTTTCTAGTTCTTTTAAGAGCACTTGTCTTTAAATAAATTAAATTTGTTAATTAGATAAAGCGTTTTAATTTTTAATAAATTAGATAATGAAAGTGTTTATCCTTGATTCTTTATTATTTCTCTATAATTTATGTGGTTAAATAAATTAAATTTTTTTATCCTTAATCTATAATTAGTGTAATAAATGTATTGAACTATAAGTAAAAACAATTAATCTTTCCTCTTCCTCATATCTAAGATCACT
>NC_028640.1:45943596-45952975 GCF_001406875.1 Solanum pennellii | reverse complement strand
ACAAAAATTGCTATCATCTCAATGATTTAGGATATTATGGTTAAATATTTTTTTTGAATGTTTATTTTTCAAATTTTCATTTTCAGTTTTTATATGTACTAATTGGTTCCAACATATCGAGTCGAAATTCTTATTTTGCAGGTATATGTTCAAAGGAGCATGTTAGAGGAGCGCAAGATAATCAAGATTCGAGACTAAAGAAATGTTTTTATCCTCCACATGATGAGTAACAAGTTTAATATTGTTTCCCTAATTTTATATATATTAGTTGAAGTGCTTAGGATTTTTTTTTTATTTTTTGTAAGTAGTTTGTTAATACATATGACAAAAATTGCTATCATTTCAATGATTTAGGATATTATGGTTAAATATTTTTGTTTGAATGGTTTTTTTTTTAAATTTTCATTTTCAGTTTTTACATGTACTGATTGGTTCCAACATATGGAGTCGAACTTCTTACTTTGCAGGTATATATTTAAAGGAGCATGTTAGAGGAGCACAAAATAATCAAGATTCGAGACTAAAGAAATGTTTTTATCCTCCACATGATGAGTAACAAGTTTAATGTTGCTTCCCTAATTTTATATATATTAGTTGAAGTGCTTAAGATTTTTTATTATTTTTTGTAAGTAGTATGTTATTTAAAGTTCATCACAAATTTTAAATATAAATCCTTTTTTCTATTAAATTATATGTACAAAAAAGTAAACTACAAATGTGTTATTTGATTTTCTGTTTTTCAGCTTTCTTCTTATAATGTTATCGTAGGAGAGGTGATGTGACATGCTTCTAAAGTCAAGAATGACATTTATTTATTTTTTAAATTTTTGACATTTTCTTCATTTTTTAAATTTATATAATTTATTTAAAAACCTACAAATTATACATCATTTACATTAATTTAGAAAGATCAAAAGTCATTATTATTTAAACTAAATAATTGATACATTTTAGATTTTAAATTTTACATCCGTTTTGCTCATTTTTTCATGGGTGAATATTGAACAATAATTATAATCCAATTAAATTGAACAATTAATATATTTAATGTCTTATGTATGTGTTTCTTTATGTTCTTTTATATTCCTTATTTATTTTTTTGTGATTGTGAAGCTTCACTTTTGCAAGTCGTTGCGTTTATGCCTAAAGGATAAAATGTCTATTTTAAACACACACAAAAAGTCAAGAAAAATTTGTGTGATATGTATATTAAGTTTGTTTAAATATATTCTTTATATTTTTTTTAATATTATTTTATACTAAATTGGGATAAGATTACGTGTTATAACTCAAAGGAATAATATCAATTTTTACTTTGCAGAGTTACAGTATTTTATTTTTAATTTGCATCTTTCATACTTTATCTTGAGAAATTCATGTGATATTAAATATTCTATTTTGATAAAACTTAATGAATTCATTCTTACGGCCAAATTAAGGTATGTATTGTTTTGATTGAGAACTATTTTATAATTTCTTTATTAATTCTTACTCAACATTCAAATCTTGATATTTTGGTAAATCAAGGAGTCTCATAATATATTTCAATTACTAAATAATTGATGTATTCTTTTGGTTGAGAACTACTTTGAAATCTCTTTATTAAAATATTTCTTACTCAATATTTGATAAATTTTGATATCATGTGTTATAATCTACATCAATGAGTCTCATATATTCGACCTATAACATCTACCTTAATGTTAAATTCTAAAGTAATTACTGCTTTCGTTCATTTTACTTATCATATTTTACCTTTTTATGGTTAATTTAACTATTCTCAACGCTCAATTGAATTAGATTAGTTCACTATTTTAGAATTAAAATTCAAATATTTTGAAATATGTACGAAAAATACTATAAGATTCAATATTTCTCACATTAATATGATTAAAAAAAAACACATACTAAATATAATAAGGGTGAAAGTTCATATAATTTAACTCTCAAACAAAATATAAGAAACAAAATAAAATGGGATCGGAAGTGTATATACTCTACAAAATCATAAACAGTTTTCTACTTCTTAATTGACACTGTAATTTTGAGAGCTATTTTTATGTATCTTTGATTTAACAATAGAGACACAACTTAACTTTTTTATTACAAATATATCGTTGCAGTGAAGTTGAAATAATTCATACAGATTTTGCAACTTTTTTTATTGTACCAAACAATGTTCAATCAAACATAAGTAACAATATATACTACATAAAATGGAATACAAGCATATGATAAATCAATTATAAGAGAGAGGATGAAGAGGCTCACCCTAAAGAAAACAAGCTCCAAATACATATAGAGATTGTCAAATTCAATACTTTTAAAAATTTTGTAAGATAATTTATAATATTTGTTGGTTTATTTAAAAAAAAAATAGTATAATGATGTTTTTCTCTAAATTTCTTATGATTCATTTAGTCTCAATGTTCGGAAATCGATATAGA
This sequence comes from Solanum pennellii, assembly GCF_001406875.1. Taxonomy (NCBI): domain Eukaryota; kingdom Viridiplantae; phylum Streptophyta; class Magnoliopsida; order Solanales; family Solanaceae; genus Solanum; species Solanum pennellii. The sequence continues at coordinate 45,950,528 of NC_028640.1, read as the reverse complement.
CAATATACTCTGTGGTTCTTATTTTTTTCTTTTTTTTTTATAAGTATATTTGTATATGTATTTGTGGTTCTTCATTTTTTTTTAAAAAAAAATAAGTTTAAGTACAAATTTATATATATGCTCAAAATATATACAAAATTTCTTGAAATTCTTTTCTTTCTCTACTTTCTATTAAGAAAAACAATTATTTTTTTCTTTCACTTATAAGTTTATTTCATGAGTACCTAAGAAGATTAAAAACTTTTAAGTGATTATAAATAATAAATAATATATAAATTAAATATCTTTTAAAGAAATAATTGAAATAGAAGTATAATTTGTGCGTAAATTTTATTAGAAATATATAAATACAATTTATATAAAAAAATTTAAAATCGCGCATAGCGCGATCAAATTCACTAGTTACACAATAAAACTAGATATAGAATTGGTTATGTGACACCTCTTTATGGCTACCATTCATATTTATCTTTTTAATTTTTATTGACATTCTCTAATTTTATAATTAAATAATATTTTTATTACATCTTTGACTATTGAATTTAATAAAGAACAATTGAAATGACATTTCACATAAATAAAAAGAGAAGAATGAAAAAATTAAAAATGATGATTAAATTTAGAATATGGAGGGATGGAAAGTGAAAAGGCAAATATCAATTATGATAAATTTATCAAACGTTTATCACAATTTATACCAACAAATAAATATGAAAAAGAGATTTTAAAAAAGAAAAAATGTGGGTTATAGATCATATCTTTAAATTACCATATATTTTTCATTACTTATATATATTATGTTATTTTTATATTTCAAAGTAAATTTAATTAAATCAATAATAAAAGTTGTCCAACAGAAAAAAAAATTCACATTCATTCTATAAAAATATTGGGATTTTGAAAGAACTATAGAAAGTTTCATTGTTTTGTTAAGTTGATTTCTTTCTAAAAAATTGGTATCATATTAATTTAATTATCAATCTTATATTATTATTTTTTCTTTTCTTCTTTATTTGATTGTTTTCTTTATTTTAATTTTTTTTATTGTAATAAAAAAATATTGAAAAGGTGTAAAGAAAAATGAGTATTCGCATTTGTGATTTGTTAATAAGTAGTCACAACTCATCATATGAAAAACTTTATTTTACCTTTTCTATAATTAATCCTCAATTTTAAGAAATAATAGTAACGTATTTTGGTATTACTTCTAATCCAATATATTAGCCAAATATATATGTAGTTGAGAGTTTGTCAATATTTGCTAACCTTTTAGTATTACACATTTATGAAATAATACATCCTTTCATATTCCATTTTAATGGAGAATAAAAGAATCCTTATATGCTCCATTACATTCACCATTTTTTTATTTAAATAGTAAAATATAATGAACTTGCATTATGTTCGAGTATAGTCATGGATATAATTACTATTCATTGCAAGATAAACATAGATGAATCTAGTATGAGTTTTATTTGTTTAAGTTTAGATAGTTAGAGGTTGGACATGAGTTAAGATTGGATGATGAATTATGTCTTTTTCACAATGAGTAATTTCATATGATTTAAGATTTTCTCTCCAATTGAAGAGTATATATCACAAGTTTGTAGATGATGGCCGGTATGAATGACCGGATAATATAACTGAAGGTAAAATCAACTATTAAACAAAATTGAACGATATATTTTTCCTTTCTCCCTATAATAAATTAAGAAATAATGATAAGATCAAACAATATGATATAGTGGACATAATTAATCCGAAAGAAAATTAATTCTAACACACATTTTTAACACTCCCACGAAGCGCGACTGTGTTCCCTATTATATATATAAATAAGGATCATAGAGGAGGTGATGTGGCAAATCTCTATGACGTCCATTCCTTTTTATCTTTTTTTCTCTTTTTTGACATTTTTTCTTCTTTCTTTTCATTAAATAATTTGTTTATTGATTAAAAATATTCAAGCATATTTATTATTGTAATTAGAAAAGGAGTAATGTGGCACCTCTCATTGGTCTAGGATTCTATTTATCTTTTTTTGTGCTTTTTTTTTTTTTTAGTTTTTTCATTAATTAATTTATTAAATAATTAAAACAATTAATCATATTCATTACATATAATTATATCATATCAAAGTTACAAAACAAACCTCCATCTATTTGTATTCTCTAATTAAATAACATGTCTACTTAACTTCCTTGTAACTAATTCCTATAATTTCAATCATCTATAAACAATATTCATCTATCTCGTTGTTGCATATTCGTTTATATTTTCTCCAACTTTATATTGTTAGTATTATTTTTTTATTTTTCAGCTTTATGAAAATTATAGATATATTTTTTAAAATTTATTCTTGTGTTACAATAGTCAAACAAGAGTTTATCAAGATGAAGAAGAAAGTTTGAAGGTGGTGTAAAATTCGTCTAAGGAGATTATCAAAAAGTAATTTGCTACAAGTCATCAAAATGAAGAAGAAAGTTTAATGGCGGTGGAAGATTCATCAAGAGTATGTTAGATTATAATTTGAAAAGTAGAAGTTTCAATAATTTACAAATATATAGATGCATTTATTGTTGATTATATAATTTTTCAATTAATAATTTATCCATCAAGATATGTACCCTTCAAGAACAAGATTATATTATAAAGCACAATTTTTATATCAAGGGAGACATGATCTATTTTATTGCTTAAATATATTTTTTTGTGATATTTTCATCATAGGTACAAACTTTTGTCTTTTGAAAATATTATCCATACTCCATCGATATATTATGTACATAACAAGTTAATATGACATAATTTCTTGATCAAGATTTCATCATCTTTTGTTTAGTTTCATCCGCTTCTTTTCATTCGAATTTAGATGATATAACAGATTTTTTTTTCTTTTGTAGAATTTGAATTGACCAAAAATAGATGATATCCTCTCCATTAAGTTTTTGTTTTGTATTTATTAGCACTTAGGTAAAATTTAGTCTATGTATATGATTGTTGGATTCAATTTTCACAAAACATATAATTCTTTTAATTTAATAAAAAAAATTCGAGTGAACCAAGTTTCTTCTGCGAGTATCCAATTGCAATGAACATATTTTCTTAAGTTAAGAAATCCTAAAATAGAAAAATAATTATACATAGAGAAAATTGATATTTGTTTAGTTAAATTGATTATGCAACTGAAAAGATGATTTTAGTCTCTTCACTAATTAATTTGTTTAATAATTAAATTTTTTATAATATTCATTACATCTCATAAATTACAAAAACCTTCCTCTATTCACATTTCCTACATAAATGACATATCTCCTCAACTCCTTTCTATGATTCTCTTCATTACCTCTACATTTAGTTTTCTCAAAATATAATGATTTTAAATTTTTGTCTATAATTTGCACATCAGATATTCAAGGTTTACATGTAAAACATTTTTACGAATGAATATGTTTTTTCTCTATTTGTGGTTGTAAGTTTTTTATAACAAGATATACTTTAATTTTAAAAAATAAATAGGGAAATAGTATTGTGTTGCGTTATTCTTTTTATTAGTTGGTTGATCCATCTCATGACTTACAAAAATCCTTAACTATTTATATTTTTACTTAAGTAACATTATTTGTATAATAATTCTTTGATAATTAATAAAAAAAATTGTATCTTATAAATTGAAACAATTATGATAAACATTTTAAAGTTTCTACCTAAGTATTAATCATCTTTCTTCTTTTTTAGCATGTGCTACTTTATAAGAAAAATTTACCACTAAAATATTGTTATGATCGCGCAAAGTGCAAACATGTTAACTAGTTTATTAATAAGGATAGATAAAAAAAATATCAAATATATACTACTTAATTTAGTGTGACAAATATCTACTATGTTACAATTTAAATTTTATTTTATTTGTCCATCTTTTTATTTATAAATTACCTTTTATTGCGGGTATTAATGTTATATCGTTAATATTATCTTAAAAAAACAAATGTCACTGAATATAAGTGCCACTAACACACATTGCAAATTTCAAATAATAATGATTAAAATTCAGTTTTACTATTATTTATCATTTTTTCTATTTTATCAATTCATATAATACTAATCCCTATATTATTAATCTCTGTATGAAACAAATCGCAAGTGTTCAAGTGAACATTAACTTAGTTGTTAAGAAAGGATTATGACATGAATTAAATAAATAGGAAGTGTCCATAATGCCCCCACCTCTCACATGAAATGACTTAATTGTCCGCATTTTGTCCATTCTATACCCAAAAAAACATTTTTAACCATGTTGAATATAATGGAATTAGGACATTTGAAATAAATTAGTGAAATACTCATTTTTTGAATTTAAAATGCTAGACTTAAGCATTGATTTAGTTCAAAGTTGTAGTTAAGAAATGATTACAGAAATAGAAAAATGATTACAATTTGGAAACGTAAAAGTAGAATATGTAATTCTCAAAAGATTGTTTTGATGTGTGCTAGTTGGAAGTTGATTATAATTTATATATGGCTGAGTTTTGAGTAAATCGATGGAGAGGCTGAATAATTCGTACTACTGACTACTGAGGTAAGAAGTAGAACACAAATCATTGTGGATGATAGAGTAGGTTTATTTCACAGTGTCTTTGCGTGTGGATGCTGGAATTAGCTACATTGGTTGGTATGATATAGTATGTGAAAGTTTGGTATCATAATTTTGGTATTTTACTTTTAATATTATTATATTGTTACCTTATTAATTTAATTCGTTATGATTCAATATTTTTTGTTATGAATTGGTAATTATAGTTTATTTAATTTCAACTAATATATACTCGTGTAATAGAGTTATGACTTTGATAATTTAAAAAAAAAATCTCAATTATATCATATTGACACATTACATATGTAGAAATATAGGCCGAACTCATAAACAGATTTCTATACTTGTTGAGTTTTTCCCCTCAGGTACCTCAATTACGTCATTTTCCTATTGAATCATTGAACCACCCTTAATTTGTTCCTTTTAAACATTGTTGGTTGATTTTGATTGACTTTTCGATTGTAAATGCCTTCAATTGTGTTTGTATTATAGTGATTTTGATTGAAGAAATGAAGACAAACTATGTGTTAGTCACATTGTTTTCTAATATGTTCAAATGACTTGAAGTAAACACAATTATTCTCGAATATTTTCACTATCAATTGAATTAATGAGCTCTAAAACAACTTATGTATCCTTTATTAATACCCTTCACAAAATTTGGTTCCACATCAAACACCGGTGTTTAAAAGGAATAAATTTCGGGCGGTTCAATAATTCAATAGGAAAATAGCATAGTTGAGGTACCTAAGGAGAAAAATCCAACTAGTTTAGGACTTGTTTATGTATTATACAAAAGAAAGAACAAACAACACATATTGTTAAGCAGTCATATTTAGATTCATCTCAATCAAAATAGAGTTGTAACATCTAAATATTTAGTTTATACTAATATATTATTTTGGAAATAATAATTCAAAGTTTTAGTCCTAAATTAATAGGATTTGTTATTTATGGTATATACTTATATTATGTTTAATTAAGATTTGTTTGTTAGAGTGATACTGAGTGCTAGTTTAATTTGATTTTTACTTTTATAAATATGGAAGTTACTATATATTTTCAATACATAGAAATATATAGAAACATACGTAATGTACTAAAAATATACTCTCTCGGTCCTATTTTATGTGACACAATTTTCTTTTTGGTCAATCCAAAAAAGAATGTGACATTTACTTATATGGTAAGTATTTAAAGATACAGTTCCTCTTTTACCCTTATTGGTCCCACTTAATTTAAAGATAGTACTCTAATACATTTATGAGGGGAGAGAAAAGTTAGTTTACTTTTTTGAAGGGCAATCTGGTAAATATTTCAAAATCTTTATTATTTCTTAAACTCCGTGTCGGGTCAAATGTTGCCACATAGAATGAGACGGAGGTAGTATATAGAATAGACAAAACTTGAAGTAAGATTCAAGAACTTTTGAGTTTATAAATAATATTTTCATTCAAATTGGCATCAGAGTTTTTACGATCCTGATTAAATATCTTCGAGTTTCCATTGTCGACGAGCAGTTATAAGTCATATATGCTGCTCATCTGGCCAATGATTATGTCGACAAACGTTGGGCGAATGATATATGTTAGGATCGAATTCACGCACACACACTAGATGAATGAAGAACACAAGAACTTTCAAGAGAAAGAGATGAGAAATCTAGAGAGAGAGAGAGAAAACCCAATATTTTGTGGTAAAACCCCGTGAGTAAACTTCCACGGCGGTGAGGTATATATATATTAATAAATCAGAGTATTTTTGGTTACAGAGAATAAATAGAGAATAAATAGGAAAGCCTAAAATAGAGAATAAATAGGAAAACCTAAAATAGAGAATAAATAGGAAAACCTAAAATTAACCAGGCTCCACTACCTAACAATTCTCCCACTTGGAGACTGACTTAGTCATCCAAAAAATACATTCTCAAAAAAAATCTCTTCATCATCAACATCTTTACCGCACCGAAAAATCTGTAGCAACAACTACAGAAAACCGAGGTTTTACGTAACCCCAGTTTCCCAACATCAACACATTTCGTCAACATGTCTGCCGGGTTATTTGCACCCTCTATCTTCTCCATGCACATATCACCATCCTCCAATGCCCTGCGAGTGAAATGGTATCGCCTTCTGATGTGCTTTGTCTTCGAATGATAGACTGGATTTTTCACCAACTGTATGGCACTCTGGCTATCTGAGTAAAGAATCTTCTCGCTCTGATTTTTGCCCAATTCCTCAAGATAATCTGCCAGCCATATCATCTCTTTCCCAGCTTCAGCTGTTGCCACATACTCAGCTTCAGTAGGTGAAAGAGAAACACACTTCTGAAGCCTGGA
>NC_028640.1:45935917-45940615 GCF_001406875.1 Solanum pennellii | reverse complement strand
CAGATTTGGTGCCACGAGCTACTACCATAGCACCTTTCACGATCTTCCACGAACCTTTCCCAAACTCTGCTGCATATCCCGTGCTATCCAACTGACCAACAGAGATCAGATTTTTCTTGATCCCAGGAATATATCTGACATCCTCCAATGTCCATTGGTTTCCCGAGGTGGTCTTTATGCAAACATCTCCCTTTTCTTCAATCTCTAAGGCTTTATTGTCAGCAAGATATACTTTTTCAAAATTTCCAGATTTAAAATTTTGGAACAACTCCTTGCTTGGAGACGAATGAAAAGATGCACCAAGAATCCAAAATCCATGATTCAACCGGGCTGTTCACACTAAGGATTAGAGCATCCCCAATGTCCTCTGCTGAATTTACAGAATCATTGTCATCTCCAAATTTCTGATTCTGTTTCTTCTTTGGCTTTGAACAGTTTGTCCGAAAGTGTCCTTTTTCTCCATAGTTCCAACAAGTCACGTTTAATCTGTTCAGTGATTTTCCTCGATTCTTTGATTTTGATCGATCATGTTAGTTTTGGCCTTTCGTCTTACTTCTCCCCCTTCGATCAACGCTGAGAGCACTGCCCGATGAATCTCCCACTTCTCGTTTGCGAATACTTTCGCTAAGAACAACATCATGGATTTCATCAAACTTCAGTTTCTCAGATCCACGGGAACTGCTAATCGCAGCAACAACAGTATCCCAAGACTCGGGCAGAGATGACATCAGAATCAACGCCTTAATTTCATCTTCGAAATTAATATCCACAGAATTGAGTTGACTCACAATCATATTGAACTCGTTTATATGATCAGAAACAGATCCATTCTCAGACATCTGTAAATTGAACAATCTACGCATTAAATATACCTTGTTCATACCCGATGGTTTTTCATACATGTTTGACAGTGCCTTCAACAGACCGGACGTAGTCTTCTCCTTCACGATGTTGAACGCCACGTTTCTTGACACAGTCAACCGGATCAACCCTAGAGCCTGGCGATCCTTGAGTTTCTACTTCTCCTCCGTCATGGATTCCGGCTTCACCCCGGTCAACGGTTGTGAAGATCTTTCTGGTACAGATAATCTTCGATCTGCATCTTCCAGAAACTGAAATCGGATCCATCAAACTTCTCGATTCCAAGCTTTGAACTATCCATCTTCAGTGATCATGTTAAATCTCCTTAGCTCTGATACCAGTTGTTAGGATCGAATTCACGCACTCACACTAGATGAATGAAGAACATAAGAACTTTCAAGAGAAAGATATGAGAAATCTAGAGAGAGAGAGAGAGAAAACCCAATATTTCGTGGTAAAACCCCGTGAGTAAACTTCCACGGCGGTGAGGTATATATATATTAATAAATCAGAGTATTTTTGGTTACAGAGAATAAATAGAGAATAAATAGGAAAACCTAAAATAGAGAATAAATAGGAAAACCTAAAATTAATCAGGCTCCACTACCTAACAATATATGCATGAAATAGTGCTAAGAGAAAAGACTTATAAAAATATTTAAAAAAAAAACAAGTTTAAGAGTAAAAAAATTTATCCAGATTAAAAGTTGGAGAGTAAAAAGAAAATTGGTGGAAAAAACATCATCTAGAAATTGGGGAGAAAATGCTCAAACACCAAAATAAAAAATAAAAAAGAAAAAAGAAAATAAGTTGGTGGAAAAGGCATCCAACACCAGAAAATTAAGAATTGACGTTGGTGGGAAGGACATCTACGTTGAAAATTGAAGAGAAATGTTTCAGCATAATCAAGAGAAAAGTCGCTTGAGTTGGAAAGAAAATTCTCAAATACTTAAAAGTTGGAGAGAAGAGTTCCAATACAACCAAGCAAAAATAGATTGTGAATTAGAGAGAAGATGCTCTAATACTTGGAAGTTGGAGAGAAAGTACTCCAGCACAACTAAAATAAATAAATAAATGAGAATTGAAGAAAAAAATACTTCAACAATTGAAAGATTGAAGAGAAGTATTACAACAATTGAAGATTAAAAAGAAATACTCCAATGAAACAACAATGATAAGAAAAAAGAGAGAGGAGATGCAACTTTGAATATTATTCAAAGTTGGAATAAAACTCTTAAATTTATTAAGATTTGTTATTTATGTTTAATTAGAATCTGTTAGTTAGAGTGACACCCCATACTAGTTTGATTTGATTTTTACTTTTATAAATAACAATGTTACTAGTTATTTTTCAATATGTAGGAATACCAATATACAAAAAAAATATATAAGAGTTTCTAAATAAAACATTTTCCTCCATATTACATGCAACATATTTGTTAGTGTTATATATATATATATATATATATATATATATATATATATATGGTATTTAGTGTTTTTTATGTTATTTTTAATTACCAAATATCGATATTATACGTAAAAATATAAAATAAATATTATAGATAGTACCAAATATCATAATACCAAAATTATAATATCAAAAATTTCACTATACATATAAGATTTCATTATATATCATATATACCAGCCGTACACCCTAGTAACTACTACAAATCAAACAACAACATCATAATCCCTACCCACTTTCTTACTGTTCAAATGCAACGACAACAAGAAAACCAAGTTCAGAAAAAGGGATAGACAGGAGGACCATTATGCCTCGGTAAAGAGCAAGATATTATAACTATATAATACTTTCTTTGATCCATATTAATTAAGGTTCCATTTGAAAAATTATCCTGCTAATTGAGTTTAGTATAGTTGTGTGTAATTATATAGTCTAACATGTTTGGTTGGTCAAATAACTATTTGGTCATAAGAAAATTTAATATAATTAACAAGGGTAATTCCACTCATTATTTTCACAGAGGATTCTGAATTACTCTCGTGTTATAACGTGTAATTATAAGCTGATTCATTTTTAATTTTTTAATTTATTTTTATTTTGTTTTTTTGTTTTAATTTATTTTTTGTTTTTATTATTCGAAATTCTTTTTTATTTTTCGTATTCTAAAAATTTATTTTTATTTTTTATATTTTATTCCATCTCATTCTCAACCTATACTTCATGTGATTTCATGCATTTTTTCATATTATCTATTTTATGTCTGCTTTTTATTTTTATTGGCATAGTTTTGATAATATTCTAATTTTTAAATTTAAAGTAGATTTCATTATTGAGTAAGGTTACATGCTTACATTTTTATATATATTTTGAATCATTTTTATGTATATTATGTTGAAATTTGATATAAGACTAATTTGTATTGAATTTAGAACTTGTGTTATGTTATGTGTTTCGTTTGCTTTAGTAGTATTGACTTGAGACTTCACATTGTAAGTCATTTATTTTTAGTTAAAAATATTTTAATAATCTATGACATTTTTTTGTAGTATTAATTTATTTGTCAATCATGCATTTCATTAAATTTATAAAATCTTGTACTTTTAATTTTTATAGTTAAATCAATTAAAATATGCTAATTTTAAAATATAAATCAATTATTTTTTCATAATATTAGTTAAGAATATACATTTATTCAAAGATATAAAATACATATCTTTAATATTTAATTTACTATCATTTATGTAGTTTCTTATTTGTCTAATAATGCAAATTTTAAATAATTAATTTTAATTTTTAAAATTTAATATAATCTTATAATTGTAATTGTATATTCTAACAATACCTTTGTAATTATATTGTGGCAAACATATAAATCAGTATAATTATTAAGCTGGTAATTACTGCACCAGTAATTATATCAATTTTAATTACTTGAGGAGTTTCCAAACAGGTACTGAGAGAAGTTTTGAGAATTGAGATACCTTTTAAGAAAAATATTTAAGGAAATAAAATAAAAATCTAACACTCCACCGCACTTTCTTTTTGTTATTTCTAAACTATTCTTCTATAAAATGCAAAATAATAGTTAAGAACCTTACTTAAAAAGAATGATATATATGAGGATAAGAACTCAATAAGTTTCTTGAATTTGAAAATTTGATATATATGAGGATAAGAACTCAATAAGTTTCTTGAATTTTAAAATTTTCACTTATTTTAAGCTATTTAAGAAGTTACAATAATGTATTTCTGGACTAAGGGCCCGTTTGGATGGGCTTAATAAAAGCAGCTTTAAAAAAGTACTTTTAAAAGTGCTGAAACTTATTTTTAAAATAAGCAGTTATGCGTTTGGATAAAAGTGCTGAAGTTGTTATGTCAAACGTGAAAAGGGAAAAATGGAAGAAAGAAATATTAGGGTTATATGGGTAATTTGGAGATTGTATAAAAATATTAAGAGCAAAAAGATAAAAATGTGGTCAACTTAAAACAGCTTATAAGCTAAAAAAAAAAAAGCACCCCTACCCCAGCTTTTAACTTTTGGCTTAAAATAAGTTTTTTTTAACTTAAAATAAGTTATTTTGAGTATTGCCAAACAGCTAAATAAGTCAAAAATCAGCTTTTTAGTCAGTTTGACCAGCTTTAAGCTGAGCCAAACAGGCTCTAAATGGAATATACAACACAGAGATATCCCTTCTACGATTCAATGTCTTGAACTTTTTGTTAATCCTAAGAATCCTCTCCGATCACTAATTGATTGGCAACAAGTTAATCAAAAATTTATTATATCGATGTAAGTTATTTTGAATTTAATCAAAAATTTATTATATCGATGTAAGTTATTTTGAATATATATATATATATATATA
>NC_028640.1:45934713-45935528 GCF_001406875.1 Solanum pennellii | reverse complement strand
TATATATATATAAAAGATAATTTATTGTATCACTAAGATGTAAGGGCTTTTTTTTGGATAAGATTATAAAGTATACTTAACTTACTAAAAAGTTACAAGAGATGATACATTACTTTTTACTTGACTTGTTTTAAAACTTTTTTGACGTAAAAATGGGTGCTTAAAAACACTTTATAATCTTTCCAAACACCTACAAAATTTAAAAGAGTGCTTAAAATTCAAAAAATAAAAACAAAAAGTAAGTTTAATCCAAATTGGCACTAAGTAGCATAAATAATTTTAAACTGCCTAATACTTCTAATCAAACACATGATAAAGAATTCTGTATATTATTCTTAAAGTTATTATATCTTGTACATTACACCAAACAACTCCTAAAAATAATAATAAGAAAAAAATATATACTCCGTTCCCATCATTTTTATTTATTTGTATTAATTTGACTGGGACTGAGTTTATTTTTTTTAAATGAAATATTTTTCTATTTTGTGATTGTTATACTTCAAACGTGTCACGAGAATTTTTGTGATTAAGAGTGTGTTTGGTATGAAGGAAAATATTTTCTGGAAAATGTTTTCCAATTTTCTTATGTTTGGTTGGGACAAAAGTTTTGGAAAATGTTATCTAAATCAACTCGTTTTCCTCAAAATTAAGGAAAATGACTTCCCTTCAAAAATTAAGGAAAACATTTTTCAAAACTCTCCTCCAATTTTAAATTACATTTTTTTTAGAAAAACAACAATTATAAAAAGAAAAAAAAATCAATTTTAATTTTTGTTACCCGATCCCTGACCCCCACCCACCACCCACCGGCC
>NC_028640.1:45924950-45933191 GCF_001406875.1 Solanum pennellii | reverse complement strand
CCCCCCCCCCCTCCAAACCCATCCCCTCCCCAAAAAAAATAATTATGCTTTTTAAAAATATTTTCAACTTCAAATTTTTATTTTTAAACTCCTACCCCAAAAAATTAAATTTGTTTTTGAAAAATACTATAAAGTTCACATTATTATTTTTTCACTCTTACCCCATCCCACCCCCACTCCAAAATAAAAGTTGTTTTTACAAAATATTTTCAATTTCACAAATTATTTTCTACTTTAGTAAAAATAAAAGATGTCTCTCAAAAACATTTTTCATTCATAAATCAAACTCTAAAAATCATTTTCGAAAAGTATTTTCTACTCAACAACTAAACGTGAGAAAATAAGTCCAACATGTACTTGTCTTTCAGGAAAACATTTTCTAGGAAAACATTTTCCTTCGTACAAAACAGTCCCTAAATGTCCAATTAGAGAAGAGATTTTTTTTATACAAATAGAATACCTCTACATTCCATTTTTAGTTGTCCTTTAATGAATTCAAGACCAAAGTTGATCATTGTTTCAAATTACTAATTATATCGTTAATATTTACTATTTTTTTTAATGAGTATGAAAAGAATTAAAATGACGGTTAAAATATGAAAAAGTGTTTTTTTAATAATAGGTTAATTAAAATTAATGAATGTATCACATAAATTGAGACGGAATGACGAAACAGGACTACTACTTATTGTTGTGGGTTCTTTGAGAAAGAAAAGTAGGTTTCCTTTTTAAATAAAGTTGCTGCTGGTGATTAGGAGATAACTTTGTCCTCCCACAATTCCTATTCTTTCCACTGAAGCTTAGTTAGGCATATATAAAAGTCAATAATGTAATATAGTCTATTCTTCTTCTACTTCTTCCTTTTCATTTTATATGTTGTAATAATATACTTGCAAGAAAGGGCTTTAATTAGGTATGGAGTCATGTGGATCAGCTATTGAAAGAAGAGGTCATTTTGATGTATTAAAAGAGCAACAAGGTCAAGAGGAACTAGAGCTAAGGTTAGGGTTAGGATTAGGGTTAGGGTTAGGATCGGGTGATGATGATGATATGAAAATGGTGGTTAGAAATAATCATTTGGGATCTTCGTCTTCGTCTTCATCTTCATCTGCACTTGTTGTATGCACTAATACCTCAATTCCACATTATTCCCCACCAGGAATTTGGTTCTCTTTACGTTCCTCAGTTAATCGGTAACCACTTTTAACTCTTTGCACAAATTTTCATTTTCTTCATACTTTTAACATTTTCATTGTTTGTTAATAATGATAGGAAAGGAGAATTTCTACCTCAGCTTCCAAAAACGTTTATAAGAGTCAAGTAAGTTCTCCATATATGGTTATTATACGTGCATAACACACACACACACACAAATATATATATATATATATATATATATATATATATAAATTTAAACATTGATATAATTTGGATCAATTAAAATAAAGTTGTGTGAATAATTATTCATAAGCCATGGTATTATATATATTGTCACACATTTAATTAGTATACAAATATAATCAATGTCACATCAGTAATTAATTAGCGCACATTTAAAAAGTTTTTCCTAACATATACCGCAAATACATAATATATATCTTGTACTCTATGTTTCTTAAATTATAATGGTTTTCTTAGAGTTAAACGATAAAGAATTTTCATCAATATTTTATAGTATATTTTTTAATATATTGATATCCAAAAAATTGTAATTTATTATACTTTTTATTAGTTTTTGAATGTATATCTAAACTTTTAGTTTAAATATCAAACCAATATAATCTAATTGAATGTTGAAATATATAACATGACAATTAAAATTGAATTCAACCGTTTCAATAATCAAGTACTCCTATTAGAGTACTAAATAACTTTATGTGATAGCTTAATTTTCATTATTTTCTTTGGAAAACAAACACCAACGATTGTGGGTCTTAATATTAATCTTTTGCTGGTGTTTTATTTGTCAATGCGGCTACAAAATTTTAATTGAAATATCTTTCAATAGATTAAAATGACTTGTAATAAGTTTTAGTAATTTTATTAAGTATTTAGAGGCTTTAAATAGTCAACATAAAATAGCGCATAATTTAAAATTTAGAAAATCCTAATATATCTCGATAGCTAAAACAGTCTAACTAATATTTAAATTTCAACTTTATCTTAAATTAAATAACTTATTTTACTAAAAACTATTTAAATAACTAAAAGCGAACTTTAACGATCTTAAATTAATTAATGTGGATAAGGTATAAAAATCCTTGACCTATAATAAATTATCAGTTACACACCTAACTTGTGCAGACGTTTTATTGTCCCTTTGAACTTAATTTTTTTTTTGTTGTTTAACCCCCTTAAACTATGTACGGATCAATTTCTTTTTATGTGAGGATCATATAATCCTCACTTAGTATGACATAATATGTGGATAAATTAGGTGAATATATATTAATACTAGGAAAGTTTCAAAATATTACTCCAATTTACAAGCCATAGTAATGCATGTAACTTAGGGCATATATCATTGTATGTAAACAGACAATCATTTCGTTAGAATATAATCCTTGTGATGTAACTAAGCCCTCAATTTATAATTCGTATGTAAAAGCTGGTTTGACTAAAAATTAATTTGTGTGATGGATCCATATCTATCTATCCATGTATAGAAAAGATGTTGTCAAACGTCTGCATCACATAATATTTTCAGTTTATTAATGATGGTGTTGTTGAAAGAAAGAAAGGGTCACTTACTTTTCTTTTTAATTATTTTTCTTATATATGGTGTGGTGTGATGTGAAAAGAGACGAGAAGGTGACAGTCTTCATGCTTAAAACCTACCTGGTTACAAAGCTTGGTCTCTCCAACCAAGCTGAGGTTAGTGTCTGTTTTAGTTTATATGATTTACGTTTTCTTAAAATTAGTTTATTTTGTACTCCTGTTACAATTCATATGATTTATCTCAAAAAGCAGGAGCGGACTCACCCTTACTCGAGGGGTGTCAAGCAACATCACTTTGTCAGAAAATTATATTGTGCATAAAGGTCAAATATTAATTATATACAAGTATTAACACTTATCGACAAAAGTTAAAATCTAATTGTTAAGGCGTTAGTGAAAATTCATCAAGGTTGTGTGCTCTAATCCTACTAGCCATAATTATATTTTTTTTATTGATACAACCATTGACACACCCCTTAATGACAATCCTGATATTTATTACTACAACCACCGCTGACACCTCAAAAAAGAGCGACACATTTCCACATTTAGTAATAATTTAATTTTAAAATATCTATCAAATCTATCCTTTTTATAAAATAATTTACAGTTACACAAATAAATATGACTTATTTTAGAAACAAATTTCAAAGTTTTTTTTTTCTTTCTTGTTAAGTCAAACTAAATTATATAAATTAAAATAATAATTTAATTTTAAAATATCTATTGAATCGCTATTAAAATGATATATCTTAACAACAAAAACATTTTTTATGTTTTAGATACAAATTTCTAATATCTTTCTTTCTATGGTAATTACATTCCTTATAAAATCAAACAAACTTGTGAAAAGGGATTGAGGGAGTAATAATTATATTGAGAGTTGCATGGATAAACATGAATAATGATTAGTAGTATAATGATTGTCTGTTGGGTCATTTCTGACTTTGCTTCGTATCATAGATTTATGTTACTTCATTTTGGGTAAAAGATACCAACAAATAATTGCATTTCCTACAACTCTCTCTCTTATCAACTTTTGATTTCCAATAATTATTCATTGTTTGCATACTATATTAGTATTACAACAATTAAGAACCTTAACCAGTACACTTAGTAGAGTAGTAGTAACTTCTTTTACACTATGATGCATCCTTAAGGCCCTACATATATTTGTTTGGATCACATTATTTATTACTAATATATAGAGAGATAAAGAAAAATATATACATATTACATTATCTTTTGAGTCTAACTAATCTGTTTGATTTGAACATCAATAATTTTTTTTAAAAAATTATTAGTGTTTCGTCAAAATTTTTGTTGATGTTTGAAAACAGAATTCAAAGTGAAATGTAATAAATTTCATAAGAAAACCTCATTTTTAGGGCATCGATGAATTATTTTCTTAATATTAACCTAAAATCTGATCTAATTCAGGAATAATTGGTAACCGAGTTTAAAATAGATAGAATGACTATTAAAATTTGTGGTGATAGATATTTATGTGATTATAATTCTTTTCATTAAGGATAAAATAGACATTTTAAATTTAAATTTATTATTTACCATAAAAATTGTATTTTTTTAAAAAATATTAATTAAAAAAAAAGTGAATCGCATAAACTTAAACAAAAGAAATGTAATTTTAACCAAAAATATTATATTATCCCAAAATAATTACTACTTGAGAATTTTTTTTATTACAAGAGTTCCCAAATCGTGTGTGACGATGTTATAAATCAGGAAGGAAGAGTATAATTATATCTGACTATTAATTGCAACAACTTTTTTTTATCCTTTAATAAAGGAAAGGCCAAGCTAAACAATTAGGCATTCCAATTAGCTAACCAAAAAAATTGTCTTGTCATTTTGATCCATAGTAAAGGCATTTGACTCTTGTTGTTGTTTATCATCTGAACAAGAGTTCAGCATAATAAAGAATTCATTCCCAACTAAATTAATATATAAGACATTTTAAAGAAGTATCTACTTCATCCAAGAGTTGTAGAGAAATGAAGTAATATTTCTAAAAAAAATAAAAAAAAATCTAAAGAAGTCCAAAATTTTTTAAATTAATTTTTCCTTCACCACCCACAAAGATGACCATTTGAGTTGTAAGAGAGAACTTAAAATGGTAAGTCAATAACATGTGAGTGAGAAATAAGAGATAGTTGTTAGAGTGTGAAGGTACGAAAATCATGTATACGAATTATAAGATTGATACGGGTCTTTACCTTTTAATATTGAAGTTCAAGTTGTGAGCAATCGATTGTGTCTTATCATATGAAATATCCAACAACTAATATCTGAGTTTGATGGGTATATCTAAGCAATGATCTTGACACCTTGCACCCAACTTGCTTTTCAGAATTAGGATGCATAATAAAATATATGTTCACATTTTAAGGTATATATGCATAGAATCTTCTTTGGACTTAATGGTTGCACATAATCCTACTTCATCACGTAGGTCCACGTCTGATTATATTGTTTCCTTTAAGCTACTAACGATCAAAGAAACTTAATCATTATCGATCACTATTAGCCCTAACATTAACAGGTCACTTGGCAGAGTATATTGAGGAAAATAATGTATGCATTAATTAATTTTGTGTATTACTAATACTTTGTTAGGTACACTATTTTATTCTATGTAAAACTAATGCTTACATTACTAATTAATACACTCTATCATGTGTATATATGTAAGCATTAAAGATTTTTATGCATTAGTAATGCAATGGATACTAATACATGCATTAACATGGTTAAAGATATAATTGTTCCTCAAAACCTTTTTCACATCCTCTCACCATATATGTGGAGAGTATTTTTATAAACAACTAAATATTATTTAAAAAATAATTATGCAATGCATGTTGTTTTTAATAACCAAACTAAAATTTGCATAAGAAAAATCTCAGCATAATCGCTGCAAACATAACTAGTACAAGCATATTAATGCAAACATTATTAATGCAATATAATTTATATTATTCTTATACACTCTATTAAACGACCCCCCAAAATTATCGATCGAATTGAGAATCCGGTCGTTAAACCTTCGTTTAGCAACCAAATATTTCATTCATTTATGCTCATGTTTGTCGCTAAAAAAAGCCTCAATAACGACTGTTATATTGATCGTTATAGTGTTTTTAGCATAAGAATTAAATTATGACACTTTTAACAACTCAGTGTTCTTATGCTAAAATTAATTTTTTAAAATATGATTAGATAAAAATTAATCATATGCTTTCACATACGCACGGACACATCTAATCACACGTAAAATAGTCGATTCCCATGTAAAATATCACTGTTAATTAATTACAAAGAAATAAAACACTTCATATACTTTTGTAAAGCAATAATGTTATTTTGTTCTTTTATACCAGGTTGAGATTTCATGTATGGGGCAAAATTTGATGCATACTCTAACCTTGAAGCATGTACGTGATGCTATTTGGTTGCCAGGATTAGTAGAATTCTTGAAGTCAAACACAGAATTCATTAAAAGTTCACAAGGAGCTAGTCTCAACTATCTCATGTCCTTAGACTATGGCAAGACTTGCCTATGAATTATATTATAGCTTAGAATTTTAGTTAAGTTCAGAAATTTGTATCTTTGAATCATATAATTTTCCATGAATGTACTAATATTAGCAAGTAAAATTAACTTTTCATACATTTCAGTTGGTTTTTCTTACTTCATTTATTTTTGTCTATTGAAGTAGGCGTTTGAACATGCAATTTTATTTTGTAATTTAAAACTATGAGATAAAATCAGGTTTGGATAGGAAGTTAAATCTCATGATTTGAAATCATGAGATGATATCCCAAATCTTGATTTGAGAATTTCGTCTCACGATTTTACATTTTCCAAATACTAAAAATTATCTATTGGCTTATATTTTGTAAAAATAATACGGCTCACCATTTTATATCTATCAACTATTTATTTCATATTTAAATTTTTTTTATAGGTCATATTCTTACTCTAACCAACTTTTAAATATTCATATAGGATAGAATCGTTACTCTCACCAATCAAATTAATTATTACTTCAATAAGAGTAGTACATTATAACTCATGTTCAATTGTACCTTTTTATTGAATTAAAGTTCTATCAATAGAGATGTTATATTTTTTTTTTAAGTATATCTTAGATAAATCCCATAAGGTAAAATCTAAATTATATCATATCTCTATTTTTTTCTCTTTTATAAAAATTTCTTAAAATATTAGTCATTCGGGTACATAATTGGATGTCAAAATACATTAATTTTGATGCATTATAAATGTGGTTGTTACGCTTAAAAAGAAAAACAAAAGAGAAAATCATATTAAAATCTCATAATTTATGCTATTCATTCCTCTTTAATGTGTCGATCAGAGAAACTAAATTCTAAAACAACAAATCAATTAAAAATCCAAAATCCCTGTTCATCTTTGTCTCTATTTCAACGGAATTATTTTTAAGTAGGATTCAAAACTTTTGTTGAAAATTTGAGAAGATACACAATGAATATTTGATTTTTGACTGACACTCTCGAAGGAAGAAAAAATCAAAGATCGTAGCTTTTGGGTTCTTTGAATTCTATACAATTGTCACTATGATTGACAAAGAGGTCTGAGTTTCTTTGACAACTTTCTTGGTACCTTTGTTTTTGTGTTGGTGGTTGCTTACCAGTATGACGACAAATCTCAAATATGAAGGCAATCAAAAGTTGTTATTTGTCACGACCCAAACGAGTCGCGAGTGGCACCCACACTTATCCTCCTATGTGAGCGAACCAACAAATCTAAACCCCAACGTTTTACCAATATTTCAACCATAATGAACAAAATATAATGCGGAAGACCCAAAACTCATTAATATAACCAATTAAATAAACCTCTAAATTATAATACTTATCATCCCCAAAATCTGGAAGTCATCACATCAAGAACATCTATCCTCAAATTACTAAGTCTAAGAGTATTTAAGAAACTAAAATAAGTAAACAAATGGTCCATGTCCGAACTTCAAGGACATCAAGACGTGAATGAGAGAATCCAGTCCGAGCTAGGAATAATAGGTCACCCTGAAATCTGACGTGCTGAAGACTGGCTAGAGTTGAGGACGAGTCGAAGTCAATGGTGCACTTGCTGCACTCCACAAAACAACAAGAAGGAAATAAAAGTAGGGGTCAGTACAAGGAACAATTACTAAGTAGGTATCATCGGCCAACTCAAAATAGAAAGCAATATATACTGAATAATAATATAAAATCAACCACATTACTTAACAGGGGACAATCAACAAGTACAAGAACATTGGCAACAACACCAAGCACACCTATGAGGACTCAAGCCTCCACACCATACTCATTTGGGAAATAGGTTCTTCGAAAATTTAGTGTATTAACATAATTCAAGATTTCTTCTCTTTATTCTTATCGTGTCGGAACGTGACACTCCGATCCCCTAATGCTACGTGTCGGAACGTGACACTCCGATCCCCTAATGCTACGTGT
>NC_028640.1:45902965-45915921 GCF_001406875.1 Solanum pennellii | reverse complement strand
TGTGACGGCCCGTCGTGTCTATGACGGTCCGTCCTGCAGGTCCGTCACAAAGTTCAGAGAGTTAAATTCAGTAAAGGGGTTTGTGACGGTCCGTCGTATCTACGACGGTCCGTGCTGCAGTTCCGTCGTGAAGTTCAGAGAGTCGATCTCAGTACCCAGATTTCAGAGTTGAAGTGTTTTGGAACGAAGACCCTCGACGGTCCGTCGTGACCATGACGGTCCGTCGCCTGATCCGTCGACCCAGCCAGTTATTTTCAAAATAATTCTACTGCTCGAACCGACTAAACAGGTTGTTACATTATTTTATGATTAACGTGAGCAAAATTAGTAATATTTATTTGCCATAACTTTGATTTTTGAGTTAAAAGATTGATAACAAAAAGTATGCAACACATATTCGTTTGTGTTAATCATTGTTTTATCATTCATGAATTTGTATATTGACCGATAAGTAATGATACATTACTGGTTAGCACTTGATACATTAAAATTTTGACGTATATGTTGTGGGTTTGCAGATCTGCGAGTTAATGTGTATTGTTAATATAAATTATCACATCTGTGCATTTTTGTAATGACCCGGAAGGTCATTTTTGTAAATTTTTGTAAAATTACTATTTTTATCCCTCTCGATAGTTGCCTTGGATTATTTCTGATCAGTTGGTGAAGTAGCTTTGAGAACTTTAAAGGGCAACTTTCACATATAGCGAATAAAAAATTCATATTTGTATGCTATAGCAAAGTTTGCATAATTGCGCTCCATAGCAAACATAGAAACTATATAATTCGCTATACATATACAGTTGAAGCGAATTGTATAAAACGAAGTGTATAAAACAAGACAGAGAAAGACACTTGGGTGGAGAACTGTATAAAAACGAAATGTATAAAATGAATTGTATTATTATAAGTGTATAGAACGATTATATACAATTTGAATTTGTATAAAATGAGAAAGAGAGAAAGACAAAAGAGACTTGACAAGGAATATACAATTGAATCGAATTGTACAAAATGAGAAAGATAGAAATTAGATACAATTTGAAAATTGTATAAAACGAGAAAGAGAGAAAGACAAAAGAAACTAGCCAGGTTGTATAGGACGAAAATATATGTACTTGCATGTGTATATGCAATTTTCTCACGCTTTATACAAACAGAAACAAAATTTATACATTTCGCTTCTGTTTATATAAGTGAGAAAGGCGAGGGTGGCAAGCGAGATTTGGGAGAGTGGCGAGCGAGATCTGGAAGAGGGGAGAGAGGGGAACAAAAATATATGTATTTATACAATTTTCTCTGCTTTATACAATTAGAAACAATTTTTATACACTTGTGTTTGTATAAAAGTGAGGAAGCGAGCGAGAGATTGGAGGAGAGAGGCGCCTGACAACTTTTCGCAAACGTTTGCTATGAAGCACAATTAAATCAAATCCTAGCTACTCTATTTATTTTAGGTTGTTAGTCTGCTATTATATATAATTTTCCCAACTTTAAACTATTCGATTATTACAATTACTTAATTGATAGATATTTATTAAATAATTAATTTATTTCGTTAAAAATAATAGGTTAAGTCTGAATTTTTCTTAAGATCCTATAATAGTTGACCCATATATATTAAAATAATTAGTAGGGTTTGTCATTTTATATAATAATTCTTCTTCAAAAGAAAACCTCTCGTCTCTTAGAGAACGTGACAATCGACACAACAACTAGGAAGATGACCACTTTCGTCCGGTTTGAATTACTACGCCTCAATATATTCAATTGTTTGTATGAATGGAGTTATATTATTTTATTATTATAATAATATGGTAACACCATAATGGCTACAAAGTTAGATTTGAATTGGAAATTTAAGGTTATTTATTGAGGGCTTATAAGAAAATAATAATCTCTCTCTATATATAAATGAGCATCATAGAGGAGGTGATATATCACCTCTCTATGACCTTCATTCATTTTTTTTATTTGACATTTTTTCTTATTTTTTTAATTTTTTTTATAAACTTATACCTCTTTAATTATATAAATTCTATTCTTAAATTAGTAATATTCATAATCCTCAAACCTTTCATATTCATAACTTCTAATTATTTAATGTGAAAGGTTACATTAACATTATAAAATCACACTAAAATTGTGTGTTATTTTGTAGTCATCTTTGGATAGAGAATTAGTGGAAGAAATGTTACAATATTTGTAAGCTTTGAGGTGCTTTATTTTTTCAAATATTATTTCCTATATTACTTTTAATTAGCAAGTAAGGCTAATATGTCATCATATTCTTATTTCTTCTAGATAAATTATTTTGTTTTGTCATCTTTGAAACTCATTTTATGACTAATAATGTAGTTGTCATTATTTTTCTTGACTTTTGTACATAGGATGAAATGATAACATCAAGCGATGAAGATTAATGGATTTTGAGTTATATATATTGACTATTTGTCAAAAATGATTATGTAGGAGAATTTATGATTGAATGTAATTTTCTCTTATTCTTTATGAGATATAATATTATATTTTGTTAACTTTGAGATTCATTTTAGGACTAATAATTTATTTGTTATTATTTTTTTTTGACTCTTGTATGTAGGATGAAATGAAAATATCCAGAGATGGAAATTAATGGATTATTCTTTATTTTTTTAGGTCCTTAAAAAGTAATGGTTCTATTATATTATTTCCTTTTAAATTATTTATGTTTTGTCAAAAATGATTATATGTGTTTAAATGTAATTTTCTCCTTATTCTTTCTCTTTTTCTTCTTTTGGTAGATAACTTTTTAACTTATTTAATCAGATTTGCCGATTATAGGAGATATATCTATACTGAAAATGGTTAGACATTCTTGCATAATTTGAGTTTACAAAGAAAATTAATTTGATATGTCTATTTTTTGTTGAATCATACATTTAATATTATTTGTTTATGTTAATGAAGATAGAAATCCTGAGTTTTTTTAAGAGAAATATCTAATTTATTCTCCTTAGACCTCTATATGATTTTTAGATAATTTAACTATATTATAATGATAACACTCTTCAAAAATAATTATTTGTTTAGGTAAATTCATCTCTCACCTTTTTATTAATAATATTAGTTTATTGTGTTTGTGGCTTATAATATTTTAAAACATAGAATAGAAGTAGAAAATGAATAAATGAATACCGATATGCTACTTAAAGAAGTACGTACATATACTTTCATAGTCCGGTGAAACAATTTTTATTAACAAAAATGATAAAACATAAGAATGCAAAGTTAATTTATAATTTTGAAAATACACATGATTTTATTAAAAATTTAATTATTTATTAATATGTAAAATTGCAATTCTTAAGTTTTTCATTTTTGTTGTTTTTCTTGTTAGATTTCAAGTTATTTATGAATAAGTCTTTATATTTTCATATTTGTTATTTTTCGAGAGTTCTAAAGTTATTTCAAAATTATGATTAATTTATAATTTTAAAAATTTAGTTGGTTTCCTACCTTTCTATTTACTTATAATAAAATATTTGTGTCAATTAGGGGTGGACATTCGATATTTCTATTCGGTTTTGCTTTTTTTCTGTTTTTTTTGTTTTCGATTCTTGTAAATTGTGTACCGAATACTGAATCGAAATATTTTAGTTCCGTTCGGTTTTTGTTATTTCGGTTCGGTTTTTATTAATTCGGTTTGGTTTTTTAGTGGACCTGCTTAGTGGGCTTTTTAAAATTTTGAACTTTACAATT
Organism: Solanum pennellii; assembly: GCF_001406875.1. Classification (NCBI taxonomy): domain Eukaryota; kingdom Viridiplantae; phylum Streptophyta; class Magnoliopsida; order Solanales; family Solanaceae; genus Solanum; species Solanum pennellii. The sequence continues at coordinate 45,912,180 of NC_028640.1, read as the reverse complement.
TTTTAGTTTGATTTTTCAACTTAATGGGCTAAAAGTAAAAATAGATAATACATCAAAGAAGTGCATTACTAATTTACTATCAAATATCAATATGTCAATATGCCATTAGACATTAACACCACAAATTTTAAATTCACAATGTCACTAAAACACACAATTTTGAATTAACAATGACACTAAAACAAAATTTGCATTGTAGATTTGTAGTTAATGTCTTCACAAATACAACATAATAACAATCTAACAAGTAACAATAAAGTCTTTTATCAGCTCATAATAAATAATAATAAGCAACAAACAATGTATTTTAAACTTCTTGTCTTCTTCCATGAGATTACTTTCAATTCAAATGTCAACAATAACAAACAATAATAATGAATTTCTTGACTTTCTTCCATGAGATCGCTTTCAACTTTCAAGTGTCATGTGCCAACAAAATTATTTCTCATTGTCTTGACCCTTGGACCTTTTAAGATAATATCAAATATTAGAAACTTTGAATACTACTTTTAAGATTAAAAAATGATATGATTATATAAATGATGTATTAAACTCACCGCTTGCAAGTCAATCATAGATCAACAATGAAAGAGTTTCTTTCACTATTTGCCATCTCTATAAATAAGAAAAAGAAACATGTCATACAAGATACTGTTGGATTTTAAAAAGGTGTGAATGGAAAATGAAGAGTTGCGACTTTTATGAAGAGTTGTCACTTTTATGAAATGTTGCGACTTTTAAGAAAAGTTGCGACTTTTTGAAGAGTTGTGACTTTTATGAAATGTTGCGACTTTTATGAAAAGTTGTGACTTTTATGAAAGGTGACGACCTTTCTGAAAGATTGTGACTTTTCCAAAGGTTGTGACCTTTCCGGTAAGGCACAATAAGAACCTTTTCGCACTATCCTTTGTTTTCTATAAATTGAGGGATTTCCTCTCATTTTAACTAGATTTTACGGACTTCTTCTTCAACTACTAAATCTAGTATTCTAAGTGTACTTTACTGCCGTTGAGTGGTTCGCTGACACCGGAGTTTTTGGTATCTATACTCTGGTGATTGAGATCATTTTACCCTGGGAGGTCATATTCCAAATCAAACCTCGGATACTAGAGGGGAATAATAAGGGGACACTGTGAATTCAGTGGACTTGATCTTTTTCCTATTAAAATATTTCCAGATTCTGGTACGTGTTTTACAAACTTTAGATTTGTGAATTAATTTCAGTTCTTCTCTTCTTTTGTTCTTCACTGGTTCATTAAACTTGGTAACTTCGTGTTTCTGCAAAGTTTGTTGGAATCAGTAAGATTCTTTACACATATTAACAACAATTCTTCTTTAAGAAAAATATTTCGTATATTTTTTTTTAAATCTGTTTCTGATTCTAGTTTCGCTTCTAGTTTTAATTTTCTAGTTATGAAAATGTTCTTAAACTTTGTTGTCTTACAAAGATATTCAAAGGTTTGTTATGTGTATGTTTGAAATAGAAGATGAACAACAATCTTAAGGAAATTATTATACTGTTAGTATTTTTTTTGTATTCTACTGATTGAGAGAATCTGATCATGGAAGTGGAAGATAAGTGCATTACTTCTCCATAATTCGTTGCTTTGTTTTAGCAAAGTCGAAGTGAGAATGTAACAAATTTTTTTTTATGGTATTCCGTTTAAAGATTACCAGGTAACCTTCTTATTAAATTATCTAAGGAGGAAAATAGTTTCTAAGAGTAATCATCTTTGATTTTTTATTTTTTTATTATGTGTATCTTTGGAAAAAGATTTGCAAACCATATGTTGTGGAATGAATTTTACTTCGCAGATATTGTTGCTTTTAAAATTCTTTAGTTTGCAAAAATGAGAGATGCATATTTTTGTTTGACAAAATAGTATGTCAAATTGTTATAGTTGGAAGACTATTTGATAAGAAAAACATTTCTATGTGATAAAGAATATGTGTTATTCTGTTTGGAGAAAAAAAAAGACTTTTGTAATTTTGTACTCCATGAGAAATGTTAGTGTGTCTGATTTTTTTTAGACTAAAAACTTTTGTGGTTTTATACTCTTCACATAATAAGTCAGTGTTATACTTTTGATTTTCTATAAACTTCAATGTAACATAGAAATAAATTGTACAATTTTGTTTGTCCTTATTGTTAATATTTAAAATACTAAGTGGCATGCCTATTTATGATAGAGAAAAAATATCAGTGACTTAGAATTTGTGATTTTGTGTCTCTAAGGATGAACTTTGACATTGTGTAAACGTTGTCAAAGAGAATTGCAGCACTATAATTCTTTCGTAGAATAATGTTTCAACATTAAAATATGTGGAAAAACTATTTTCAAATACTTGAAAAATATTTTTGAGATCACATTTGAAATGTGGGGGTTATTTGCTTATGATTAGACTTGGTGTCTAATTTTACTTTGGAACAAAAGATATGAAATTTAATGATACTTTTGTATTATGTTATACCCACAAAATTCTTGGAGTATATTTGGTATTGTGGTTTTGAGTTTCTCTATTACTAGTATATAGTGTGACTAGTATGACACATCCAAATTATATATATACTTGTTCAAAATAATTGTGTTCTTTTATGGAAAAAAAAATCACTTAAAATGTTGTGATTTTTCATGAAAAGATATGTCTGTTATAATAAAAGTATTTGCATAGACATGAATATTGGTGAATAGTCATTTGTTATGTTTTTGTAAAAATAACAGTTGGACTATCTTGTCTTTATTGAACCCGATGAAACTTTGTTCATAAGTAGTTCTATAACAATCACATTGAAAGTTATGGAAATGTCCTTCTGAAAAGGATATTTGACAATCTAAACAATGTTTGTATCACACAAAATTGTAAGAAATAGGAACAAAATATTAGTGAGGAAAAAGCTACCTCGCGAAGAGCTTTTCAAACTCAATGTTTTTATTTGTTCTTACTTGCTTGAGTCAATGTTTGTGACATGAACACTTGGGGCATGTCAATTACAAAACCTTGTAAGAAAAACTGATCAACTTAGAAGTTTTGCCTAACTTTGAGTGCAATAAATAAAAATGTCAAGTTTTTGTGGAATCTAAGTATGTTGAGCATTCTTATAAATCTGTTGTAAGGAATTCTAATCCCTTAGAATTGATTTACACTGACATTTATGATATGAAGTTAACACCATCTCATGGTGGGAAAAAGTATTTGTTACTTTTATTGAGAATTGCATTAGAAATGACTATGTCTATTTGCTAAATGGTAAGGATGAAGCAATAGAAATGTCTAGACAATGAAATATCGAAGTTGAAAATCAGTGTGAAAAAATATATAAGAAGTGATAAGAATGGAGAGTATAAATCTCATTGTGCAGAAATATGTTTGGAAAGTGAAATATCAAACTACTGCCATATTCACCTCAATCTAATGAAAAACCGAACGTTGAAAGAAATGATGGATGCATTATTTATAAGTTCGGGTTTACACAAAACTTGTGTGGAGGAACTATCCTTACTGCAAAAGGGATCAACAAAAAGTTTTGTCCTTTTAGAAAGAAAGCGATTTTGTTTGATCAGAATACAATCTTTTCCATATGAGAAATGGAAAGAAAGGAAATCCAACTTGAAATATTTCAAAGTGTGGGGGTATCTAGTCAAAGTCCAAGATCCTATTCCTAAAAGAATTAAAATAGGACCTATGACTGTGGACTGTAAAATTAGACTTGAGTAGTCTAGAGAAGGGTCTAAAAGGCCTAGGAAATGAAAAGGGTAATGTACTTAATAAAGAGATTCAGAGGCTTAGTAAAATGTTAAAGGACATTTACTTCCTTCGAATATGATTTTGTAACATTTTCTGTGTCTTCTGTAGACTCATCCTTTGGAAAGATGGTGTCAATAAACAATATTGAAAGTTAATTGATCTTCTTCAAGAAAATAAACCTTTGGGTTCAAAATGAATCTTTAGAAGGAAAAATAACAGTTGATAGAACTGTTGAAAAATATAAAGCAAGACTTTGTGTCAAAGGCTTTAGAAAAAAAAATAAGATTTTGATCTTGTCGATATATATACTCGTTAGTAATTAGAATTACATCCATTCGGATGCAAAAATTATTAGTGTGGTATATGACCTCCAAATTCATCAAATGAATGTGAAAAGAACTTTCTTAAATGTAGAATTGGAGGAAGAAATTTACATGGAACAACCCGAGGGTTTTGTGGTTCCTGGTAAATAAAAGAAAGTGTGTGAACTTGTTAAGTCACATTATGGAAGCACCCAAACAATGACATAATTTGATCAAATCATGTCGGCAAATGGATTGAAGAATGATGGAAGTGATAAATGTGTTCACATTAAAATCATAAGGTCATTGTTTGTTTGTATATTGGTGATATGTTGATCATCAATAGAGACACTAATGACATAAATGCTACTAAACGTATGCTATAAAGCAAGTGGAATGAAAATTATTGGAGTTGCTAATGCGATCTTAGATATAAGAATTCGTAGAACTCCATAATGTTTAGCATTTTCACGGTCTCATTGCATTGAAAAGGTACTTAACTAGTTCAAATATTTGAATGTCAATATTGTCAAGTGTCCAATAAATGTGAGCTTTGCATTTCAAAAGAGTGAAAACAGAAGTGACTCACAATTGGATTGTGCTAGATTTTTGGGAAGCATGATGTATATCATATAGTGTGTGCGATCAGATATAGCATTTGCTATTTTAAACTGAGTCCGTTCACAAGTGATCCCAAATAAATTCATTAGATGACAATAAATAGAGTTTTGGAGTATTTAAAATAATACTTAAAACTATGTCTTGCATTATAACAATATCCAACAATATTGAAAGATATAGTGATGCAAATTGAATCATCGGAAGAATGAAGTAATATTCACGAGTGGATATGTATTTACTATTGGTAGAGGAGCAGTCTCTTAGAAATATTTCAAAAGAGACATGTATCGCTAGCTCTACAATGATCTTTGAGCTAGGTGCTCTAGATAAGGTCGGTGAATAAGTTAAAAGACTCCGGAATTTCTTGATAGATATTCTATTTTGGCCCAAACCATTGGCATTAGTATGCATACACTTTCACAGTCAAGATGCAATAGGTAGGGCATGGAGCATGACGTATAACGGAAAGTCTCGTCATATACGACATAGACATGATACTGTTAGAAAACTACTCTCTAGTGGAATTATCAGAATTGACTATGTAAAGTCAAAGGATAATGTGTCGGATCCACTTACAAAAAGGCCTAACTAGAGAGAAAGTTAAAAGATCATCTAAGGGAATGAATTTACGGCTTAGGACAAGTCATCATGGCGGTAACTCTATCTAGCAGACTGGAGATCCCAAGAGCTAGATTCAAGGAGAAAAACAAAGTTGTGAATGACAGTTCGGCATTGTCAATAAACTCAATCCATTCTCATGATGAAGACAATGCTCAGGGACAAGGATACAACATTAAGGCTTGTTAATGAGTTAATAAAGCTTAATGGTTTTAATGATTTGCTAAGTTTGGCAGAGTTGACCAAATAGTGTATCTACGCGATAACACGGTTAGAAATCACCTATGTGAGTGTGAAGTGTAAGCCGCTTCAAAGAAGATGATTGTCAAAAGCCCATCTCTCTATACACTCATGAAACCAGGAGGTGTTCATGGCTAAAACGAACACAACCGTAAGAACCATAAACGGTAAAGGGTTAATTGTGTGACATATGGTTGTCTAGGTATACACCAAAGTTCGACGGTTCAAAGATATCGCATCTACCGATTGACCGAGTATATCCGACATATGTTCACTACGGAAAGTCCAAGGGGAAACCTACTTATCCAGATGCAATTAATTCTTGCTTGTAAAGTACACATACTTGTCCGTTTCTTTGTCTTCGAGTCATTCCCCATTCATGCGGGGGATTGTTGGATTTTAAAAAGGTGTGAATGGAAAATGAAGAGTTGCGACTTTTATGAAGAGTTGTGACTTTTATGAAATGTTGCAACTTTTATGAAAAGTTGTGACTTTTATGAAAAGTTGCGACTTTTATGAAAAGTTGCGACTTTTATGAAAAGTTGTGACTTTTATGAAAAGTTGCGATTTTTATGAAAAGTTGTGACTTTTATGGAAAGTTGTGACTTTTATGAAAGGTGACGACCTTTCTGAAAGATTGTGACTTTTCCAAAGGTTGTGACCTTTCCGGTAAGGCACAATAAGAACCTTTTCGCACTATCCTTTCTATAAATTGAGGGATTTCCTCTCATTTTAAATAGATTTTACGGACTTCTTCTTCAACTACTAAATCTAGTATTCTAAGTGTACTTTACTGCCGTTGAGTGGTTCGCTGACACCGGAGTTTTTGGTATCTATACTCTGGTGATTGAGATCATTTTACCCTGGGAGGTCATATACCAAATCAAACCTCGGATACTAGAGGGGAATAATTTCCTAAAGGGGACACTGTGAATTCAGTGGACTTGATCTTTTTCGTATTAAAATATTTCCAGATTCTGGTACGTGTTTTACAAACTTTAGATTTGTGAATTAATTTCAGTTCTTCTCTTCTTTTGTTCTTCACTGGTTCATTAAACTTGGTAACTTCGTGTTTCTGCAAAGTTTGTTGGAATCAGTAAGATTCTTTACACATATTAACAACAATTCTTCTTTAACAAAAATATTTCATATATTTTTTTTTAAATCTGTTTCTGATTCTAGTTTCGCTTCTAGTTTTAATTTTCTAGTTGTGAAAATGTTCTTAAACTTTGTTGTCTTACAAAGATATTCAAAGTTTTGTTCTGTGTATGTTTGAAATAGAAGATGAACAACAGATACAACACAATAACTATTTTAATTTTTCTAAAAATAAATAAAAAATAAAAAGTCTTACCAAGTTCAATTTTTTCAAGAAACTCAAAACTTTCTTCAACACAAATAGGCTTGGTTTCTTGTCTAAGCCAATCTTGGACACAAATAAGACATTGCACACATTTGGGAGTCAATGAACTTCTAAAGGGATCTAGAATACGATCACCGGTGCTAAATGCATATTCCGATGCCACACTCAACATAGGAATAACCAATACATCTCGAGCCAACTGTGAAAGTACAGGAAATCTAGGAGTATTAACTTTCCACCAACTGAAAATATCAAAATCTCCAGATTCAGGTTCTTGGTCTTCAAGAAGATATTTATCCAACTCAGATTTAACACCTAATCTTTTAGAAGCATTCTTTTGTTTCTTCATGTGCAACTTAGTTCTCAAAGAATTTTTTGACACATTTTGAGAAATACCACAAGCAGAAGAATCAGATGAGTCAGATGAAGATGGTTGACTTTTGGAACCTTTTCCATACTTACTTACATATATCGCAAATAAATCCCTCAAGTAAGCCTCTACTTTCGTATTCACTACATTTTCCGTTTCTTCCCCAAGTAATTCTTCAAAAGCAAAACTAACATGCACAAATTTATTGCGAGGATGCAAAACAGAAGCAATAAAAATTATTTTGTTCATTTTTTCAGGAGTACCCCAATATTTCTTGAATTTTCTTTCATTTACGAAGCCATTTTACTAAAATCAAGGTCATCACTTGCCATACATAATTTCAAATATGCATCAAGTTCACATATATCTTCAAAATGAACATTACAAGTAACATACTGTGAACCTGAAACTTTCAAAGTGAGCTCATAAAATTTTTCAAGAAACTTTGTGACATTCCTCACATTAGCCCAATCTTCATATTGAATTGAACCTGCGATACTTCCATCTTCACAAACATAAGTAGCAAGAAAAGAATTAAAATTACCATCATAAAGAGCAAACCTCTCAAAGGCCTTCTCAAATTTTTCTGCTACGTCAAATAGGTGGAATTCCACTAGTAGGCACATCTAAAGACAACATCTTATCACATTCTACCTTTTGCATTTCAACACATTTCAAGAAGTTTCTTGTCCTTGAAGAATGTGATCTAACATATTTCACCATTTGTCTCACCCTTTTCATAGAAGGACCAATTTCTTACAAACCATCTTGCACAATTAGATTAAGTATATGAGCCATACATCTCACATGGAGATGCTTACCTTCCATCAAATTAGTTCCCCACATATCTAATTTTTTGGACAACTCTAAAATCGACACATCATTTGAAGAGGCATTATCAATCGTAACAGTAAAAACATTATCTAACTTTCAATCAAGTAAACAATTACTAATAGACTCAGCCAAATGCTCACCTTTATGACTAGTGATAGGACAAAAATTCAATATTCTTTTATGAAGCACCCAATCCCTATCAATAAAGTGAGCAGTCAAACACATATAATTGATTCTTTGCACCGAAGTCCATGTGTCTGTTGTGAGACAAATTCTTGGTTGTATTTCTCTTAAAGATTGTTTCAAATTTATTCTCAATTCACCATAAACTTCATAATAATCCCTTGTTATGGTTCTACGAGAAGGAATATGAAACAAAGGTTGGACTTTACTCATAAACTTCTTAAAGCCTTCTTTTTCAACAAAACTAAAAGGTAGTTCATCCAAAATTATCATCTCAACTAAAGCTCTCCTACATACCTCTTGCTCAAATTTTCAAGTCTCTAAATTGTTACTTTGAATATTTAATAATTTTTGAATACCGAGTGCAACAGTCGGAGGTTTATACACTTTATACCGATAAGTCAAATATTGTTTTAGTCCACTTATTCCATTTCTTGTTGTATTGGCAGCATAATATTGTTTACAATGGAAGCACTTTGTTTTAACTAATACACCATTTGAAAAACATTTTCAAAGTGTTGCCAAACAGGAGATCTAGGATCCATTTTTTCTTTGTTATTTGTATGCCAATTGACGGATCATTGCTATTACTAGGTGTATTATCCATAGAATCAGTCATACTTATTCGACTTTGATCAGCTACACCCATATTTAACTGTTTTTGTTCAGCCATCTATATATATATATAAAAAATTCACAATAAATTCACACTAACTAGTAACAAAAACAAAATCAGAAAGAAAAAAATGAAAGAAGTCAAGAACAAAAAAGAAAAATTACAAAAACAAACCTGACTGGGCAGTGGGCTGGACGTCGGATGGCTGCTGCTGCTGGCGGCTTCTGTTGCTGCTGGAGCCTGGCGGCTGTTGCTGGCTGGCGGGCTGCTGCGGCTGCTGCTGTTAGTTGGCGGGCAGCTGGCTGCTGCTGTTGCTGGCGG
>NC_028640.1:45890985-45892316 GCF_001406875.1 Solanum pennellii | reverse complement strand
AAGTCTTGCTGAAGGTTTCACCCATGAAAGGGGTGATGCGGTTTGGTAAGCGAGGTAAACTTAGTCCAAGGTATATTGGGCCATTTGAAGTTTTGAAGCGTGTGGGGGAGGTGGCTTATGAATTGGCGTGGCCTCCAGGACTCTCAGGAGTGCACCCGGTATTTCATGTGTCTATGCTGAAAAAGTACCATGGGGATGGAAACTACATTATTCGCTGGGATTCAGTTCTTCTTGATGAGAATTTGTCTTATGAGGAGGAGCCGGTTTTTATTCTAGCTAGAGAAGTCCGCAAGTTGAGATCGAAAGAGATTGCATCTATCAAGGTTCAGTGGAAGAATCAACCAGTCAAAGAGTCTACTTGGGAGAATGAGGCTGATATGCATGAAAGATATGCACATCTTTTTATAGATTCAGGTACTCTTTCTCTCCCTTGTTGTTCAATCCGTGATCGTTCGGGGACGAACGATGGGTAAATTGGTATCTATTGTAACGACCTGTTTAGCCGATTCGAGCAGTAAGATTATTTTGATAAAAACTGGCTTGGTCGACGAATCAGTCGACGGACCGTCATGGTCACGACGGACCGTCGAGGGGCTTCGTTCCAAAACACTTAAAGTCTGAAAATCTGGGTACTGAGATCGACTTTCTGAACTTCGCGACGAAACTGCAGGACGGACCGTCGTAGGTACGACGGACAGTCACAAACCCTTTACAGAATTTGACTCTCTGAACTTTGTGACGGACCTGCAGGACGGACCGTCATGGACATAACGGACCGTCACAGGTTGCGTAACCTAGCTGGGTCGGATTTCTGCTAGAAGTTTTAAGGGGCGTTTTGGACTATTCATGCCTATAATTATGAAATTTGTGGGGTAAGTGTAATAATTTAATTACTTGGGGGTTAAAGGAGATAACCTTGAAATAAATAGTGGGTTACTTTTATCATCTTTTATTCTTAATTATTTGATAATTAGGGTAAAAAGAAAAAGAGTTGGAAGAAGGAAAAAATAGAAAGAACAGAGAGAAGAGGGGAGAACGAACGAGAGAGGCAGAAGTGAAGAGGAAAGCAAAGGCATTGAGAGATAGCTTGTTCGATCACGATTCTTAGGTGAAGGTAGGTTATGGTTTATGCTATTTCATAGTAAACTCTAAATAGCGATTGATATGTATTGGGTGGTATTGTAAAGTCTTCTATGCGCTTAATTGCGTTGTTGCATGATTGTGATTATGTAAATTGTGATGGATTATAATGATGATACTGTGGAATCTTAAAAACCTTAAATCCACTCTATTAATGATGATGCCTTGGTATAAAAGAAGGCTTGATGAAC
>NC_028640.1:45888309-45890019 GCF_001406875.1 Solanum pennellii | reverse complement strand
ACTCAGTACTTGTACTGACCCCTACTTTTATGTTCTTCTTGTTGTTTTGTGGAGTGCAGCAAGTGCACCAGTGACTTCGTCTCGTCCGCAACTCTAGCCAGTCTTCAGCACGTCAGAATTCAGGGTGAGCTATTATTCCTAGCTCGGGCTGGATTCTCTTCTTCGCGTCTTGATGTCTTCGATGTTCGGACATGGACCATCGTTTTACTTATTTTAGTTCTTAATTATTCTTAGACATAGAAATTTGAGGATAGATGTTCTTGATGTGATGACTTCCAGATTTTGGGGATGATAAGTAATATATTTTAGAAGTTTATTTAATTGGTTATATTAATGAGTTTTGGTCTTCCGCATTTTATTTTGTTATTCAAAATTTATATACTGGTAAACGTTGGGGTTTAGATTTGTTGGTTCGCTCACATAGAAGGATAAGTGTGGGTGCCACTCGCGGCTCGTTTCAGGGTCGTGACATGACTTGTCCAGATTGATTAATTCTAGTGATGAAAAAATGGGTAACAAAAGACAATGTGATTAATTGTTTATGTGTGATGTGTTGAAAAAGGTTTAAAGGCTTGTTGAATCATTGATATCATGTTTGTGTTGCCTTGAATTGTGAAATTTTAAGAAAATGGTCATCTCCTCATTATATGTGTGAACATGTCATTTGCATTATTCTGAGACATGGTTGTGACAAGTGTTATGAGCATTGAGAAAGAATGAGAACTTTAAGAGGATGTACCATTTCGAGGGATATATTGCGCACCGCGATGGATACTATATTTCGAGGGACGTATCGCGCGCTACGATGATTACTATTATCGAGGATTGTGTAGTGCGCCGAGATAGATGCAAGGACAGATATGTCCCCCATGGGTCCCGGACTGAGAGACAGCGGGTGTGTTTCACTAGGTCAGACATGCATTATTATACTTGACATTGCATTCCATTGCATTACACATACTTATCATTAGTGAACTTGATATTGTGTTTTGCTGATCTTGTGATTGCCTTTCTGCGGAACTTGTGATTGATGAATACTGAGCTTGTTATTGAGGATATATAATTTGTTGAAGTGTTGTTATTGAGGATATGTAATTTATTAAAGTGTTGTTGTGGAGGATATGCAATTTGGCTAAGTGTTGTTGTTAATTTACGTGCTATGTAAATTGTGAGTTGTTAGGTTGGGCTGATTTTTATGCATGTTATAGTTGTGGAGGTTCGATTGGGGTGGTAGGAGTACCCGTATTTCATCTACTTAGTTTGTGTTTAGGGATTTACTTGTTGAGTACCGTGTGGTTTGGTACTCACCTCTTGCTTCTATAAAACTTTGCAGGTTACGAGCCTTGATTTTTGTGGTACTTGTCATTCTGTTCTTTTGCGAGGCTTCTTGGAGATTTGTAAGGTAGCTGTTGTCGTCTTAGTGGACTTTGTTTCTCCTTAGTTTGATCTTGTTTTATTATAGAAACAAGTTCATTTGAGACTAGTATTTTCTTTTGAATCAATTGTAATACTTTAAAGGCGGCGGGCAGGGCACTTACGAGCGGGATCGTCCAACTTGTCAAATCTGTCAGAAAACAGGACACACCGCTGTTCGTTGCTGGTTTCGGTATGAGGAGAGCCGAAATAGTGATAAATGTGCCAATTACGCATCTCAAGCCGGCCCTTCCTCTGAATGGCTGTTGGATACTGGGGCCAACATGCACCTTACTT
>NC_028640.1:45879715-45885943 GCF_001406875.1 Solanum pennellii | reverse complement strand
TGTGGCCAAGAATTCCGTCCTACACACCAGAATGAAGCATGTTGATACCGATTGTCTCTTTGTTCGCGATGAAGTTCTGGCCGGCACCATGACTGTGCAGTATGTACCCACTGAAGAACAACCGGCTGATATTCTCACCAAGCCTCTCCCGAGCCGACAGCACGATTACCTCAATTCCAAGCTTCCGTTCGCTTCCGCTCAGCTCAGCTTGAGGGGGGATAATAACAGATAGTATTAAATAAATAGTATAAAATAATATTAGTATTTACTGTGTACTAATCCTAGTCCTATTAGGATTAGTACTCCTTAATCCTAGTCCTATTAGGATTAATACTCCTTCCTATATCTCCTATATATATCTCCCATGTATTCCCTTAACACTTGAATACAATCAATATTCCTTCAGACTCAATATATTTAATTGTTTGTATGAATGGAGTTATATTATTTTATTATTATAATAATATGGTAACACCATACTTGTGTATAGTGCATTAATGGCTGCAAAGTTAGATTTGAATTGAAAATTTAAGGTCATCTATTGAGGGATTATAAGAAAATAATAATGAATTAATAATTGGCTACAAATTGTTGAAATTGGGTTGCTGATTCGTGGTGGAGGTTACAGACAGTCTAACTTTGATTAAATTTTGGAATTTATCTTATAGTTTTTACTTTACAATTGAAGTTTTAATATATAGATATAGATAATAAAATATTGATTATATTGTATTACATGAATATTGTTAGATTTATGATATTGGAGAAGTAGAAACTTAACTCTGGATCTTAAATTTGAAAAGTATGAGAGTCGACATGTTATTTGGTATCAAGATCAAGAACTTGATTATAGAGTTGAGTGTTGTTAATTAGTCTTGAAATCTTATGATGGACTTTTATTTGAATAGATTTCTTTGAGTTGAAGGTTCAACGAAAGAGGAAGGCTCAAGTTTCGGAGTGAATTCTTGATTGATTGAGGCAAGTGGATTTCTAAACTCTTGTTAAGTGTATGGAATGCGTGTATCTCCTTGTGGTATACGTTTAGGAGTAGTGGGATTGGTGATGGGTTGACTTGTCCACATTGATCAATTCTAATGATGAAAAAAGGGGTAACAAAAGGCAATGTGTTTAATTGTTTGTGTGTGATGTGTTGAGAAAAGTTTAAAGGCTTGTTGAATCGTTGTTGATGTGATATCATGTTTGTGTTGCTGTGAATTGTGCAATGTTACGAAAATGGTCATCTCCTCAATATTTGTGTGTACATGTCATTTGCATTATTCTGAGACATGGTTGTGACAAGTGTTATGTGCATTGAGAAATAATGAGAGCTTAAAGAGGATGTACCATTTCGAAGGATGTATCACGCGCCGCGATGGATAATATATTTCGAGGGACGTATCGCGTACCGCGATGATCACTATTATTGAGAGTTGTGTCGTGCACCACGACAGATGCATGGACAAATATGTCCCCTATAGGTCCTGGACTGAGATACAGCGGGTGTGTATCACTAGGTTAGACATGTATTATTATATTTGACATTTCATTTCATTGCATTACACATACTTATCATTTGTGAACTTGATATTGTATTTTGTTAATCTTGTGATTGCCTTTCTGCGAAACTTGTGATTGATGAATACTGAGCTTGTTATTGAGGATATATAATTTGTTGAAGTGTTGTTATTGAGGATATGTAATTTATTGAAGTGTTGTTGTGGAGGATATGTAATTTGTCTAAGTGTTGTTGTTAAGTTACGTGCTATGTAAATTGTGAGTTGTTAGGTTGGGCTGATTTTTATGCATGTTATAGTTGTGGAGGTTCGATTGGGGTGGTAGGAGTACCTGTATTTCATCTACTTAGTTTGTGTTTAGGGATTTACTTGTTGAGTACCATGTGGTTTGATACTCACCCCTTGCTTCTATAAAACTTTGTAGGTTACGAGCCTTGATTTTTGTGGTACTTGTCATTCTGTTCTTTTCCGAGGCTTCTTGGAGATTTGTAAGGTAGCTGTTTGTCGTCTCAGCGGGCTTTTTTTCTCCTTAATTTGATCTTGTCCTATTCTGAAAACAAGTTCATTTGAGGTTACTGTTTTCTTTTGAATCAATTGTAATACTTTAGAGGCTTGTAAATATAACAACCAGGTTTTGTGGGTATTTTTAAGTTTATTGTAAATTTTCCGCATATTATTGTATTTATTGAGTTTTAGTTTGACTTATCTTGGTGGGATAAGACGAGTGTCATCACGCATTTATGTTTATGTAGTGAATTTTCTAGATGTGAGTCAGTGTGTTGTTACTGTAATGTATTAGATACATATATTGTTTTTCTTTATCAATATATGAAGGTATGCATCAATATATAAACTATCGTGTATTTGGAGTTAGTTTTCATTAGGTTGTTGTGTATCTTAAATTGAGTTGATTGATATGTGATGTATCTCTAACTTTCAAGTGTGCGCAGATGGTGGAAGTTGTGGACAAGAAGGTCACAAATGAAGAGCTTGTAATTTTTTTCTGAAGGAAGATTGACAAACTCTTTATTAGACTACTATTATATTTTTGATACATTATTTTGAGATTACAAATTTTTAATTTTTTTTTCAATTTTACCTTGATAGAACGTTACAATTAATAATGTACCAGAGATTGTGTTTGTGGAGATGATACCACTTAATATGGTTCGGATACATTTTTATATAATGTGTCATGTTCTAATTGAAATGATGAATCTGATACAGTAATTGTGAAAGTAATATATATAAAATTAAATAAAGTGTATCTTCAAATGTATCACAATAAGTAAGAGTTAATTTATCAATTTGATACATGAATGAAGTAGGAACTAACTACAACTAACTATCCAATGTATTAACATAAATCAATACGCAACTAACTAGAACTAAGTTATCAAGTAAATACATAATTGAATCAGCAATCAAATTATAAATTACATTGCATTAGTTAGATGTCAAAATGTATCAGTAATTAACTTAAACTAATGGAAAAAAATAATACTGTGTATTTATATGCATTTATAAATATGATATTTAATTTTATTCAAATTTGTATCATTTATATAAGACAAATATGTAGGACACTCCATACTGTAAATAACAACTACCAACAATGATAGTTAAAGTCAAAATAAATAACATTTTTGGGAAACACTCTAAAACTTGAGTACGAGTATCTTATAACAATAAAAACAAAAAATTCTTAAACTAGAGTTAATGTATCTCAAAAATAATAACACTATAAAGAAATGCCTAAGAACTCATAGATAATCTCTATTCAACATTAACCAAATCGTCTTGAGCTAGTGCTGTGAATTGACTCTTAGGCCTTAGTTGATGACTTTAATAATAATAAATAGTAATTGATACTCAATACCAAATGATGTTGTATACAGTCTGATAGATACTTGAATCTGCTATAAAATGTTATATCATATATTCATATTATGATATTTAAGTATCATGTGTTCAACTGCTTTAGACTATGATACATTGTTCTGCAGTTTACACCCATAATACAATTTGAACTTTAGTCTTTGATACATTGAACATAAATATCAATTAATTGAGTAAATTCAGATTTTATTTGTAACAAACTGACATTTATTTGAATCTGATACAAAATGTAAGATCATATATTCATTAAATGTTATTTAAGTATCATATATTCAACTATTTTAGATTATGATACATTGTTATGCAGATTACATTTCATCATATAATTTGAACTTTAATCTTTGATACATTTAGAATCGAAATTGATTTGAAAGATACTAAATGAAGGAGTATCAAGAACAAAAACTGAACAATGTTTTTTTTAGAAAACAACAATGAAGCACAATCCCTACTTATTAAGATGTCTGAAATAGGTTGATGAAAGAGAGAATCATTTTGAAAATCAAATTGATTTGAAAATTGTAACTGCTAAGAATGTGGAGTGAATTTAGAGAGAGAAAAAAATGAGTGAAAAGAGGAATAGTAATCGTGGGCTTGGCTGGTAGATTTAATGTATCAGAAATTTTTAGGAATTGGAAGAAATAAGAGATATGTGAAATATTTTAAAAAGGTAGGGATAAATAGAGAATAAGATAAGTTACTATGTGTATATAAGTAATTTTTCCTTTTTTTAATGAATAAACGTGATAGTGTATTATACAATTTTGCTTATTTGATAAGATTGTATAAAGATGATTACGATGGTTTTCACAACTTGTGCGGATTTTTGTGTTCATGGGGAAAAAGTGCCATTTAAAATTCAAATTCCATGTCCAAGCAAAACTTTAATTTCAATTCATATAATTCCATATTATGATTTCATCTCACACACAAATGGGCATTAAGAATGTCATTTTCTATATGTATTACTCCCTCTAGTCTATATTAAGTGAACAATTGGGATGTCACATACCCCTCAAAGCATATTTAATAAAGGGGAAAAGGATAAAAATGGCCTTAAAATATGTTAAAGGAATAAAAACGCCCTCCATCTATAGTATGGTCCAAAAATATCCTTCTCATCAATACTTTGGTTCAAAAATATCCTTATTGATATTTTTGGTAAAAAATGCTCATTTTTTTCAAATAAATATATTACTTATTCTCTTTTTAACACATTCTTTTTCTAGTAATATTTTCTAAAATTAGCAAATGTTTATCTTCAGTTTAAAAAAAGAAATAAAAAATGAAATATTTCTTATTTTATTATAATTATTTGCTATCGTTATATATTATAAATATAAATTAATGATGGATATACTATGATGTTATACATATGACATATATTATCTGCCGAGAATAAATTAAAGACAACTTTATCTCTATTACCCTTTGATTAACTAATCGCATATAAAATATAAAGCAGTTAAAAACTCATTAAATAAACGATAAATATGAAAAAAAAAGAATCTCATCAGTTCTCTTGAACTATGAACACTTCACTTATTTTAGAGTATGAAAAACAATCTCAACAATTCACTAAGTATATACTAGAAGCAGTAACTTTTTAACCCCAACATCTTATATAAGTATTTAAGACCATAAAATTTCAAGACATTTTGATACATTACAAACATCTTTATTGGTCTAAGATTACAAAAGAGAAAACAATCAAATATCCCCTTAACCTATATTACTAATTCTCGACTATACATCAATACTTTATAAAGGTCCTATTAACCCCTTAAAGTATTTTAAACAGATACATTGACACCCTTAAATGTTGATGTGGCACAGCAAATGTGTTCACTTTCTTGAAGACAAGTATAAAGCAAATAAATAGGCCAAAAATAAATCAATTGACCACTATCATTTCTTAATTGAATTCAATATAAATAATAAATAAATTTAATTAATTACAATCACATACACACACTCTCTCTAACCATTTCTCTCCTTTAAAAATCACATCTCCGTTCTTAAATATTAACATGGCTGCCGTGATAAGTACCTACACAATATTTTATTTTTTTTCACTTTTAATTCACAATGAACTTTTTCATGACCGATCATTCAATTTTTTTTCGAAAATAGACAACATAATCAAAAGAAAGTTGATGATAATCCTTTAATTTCTTCACCTCAATGGAATATAATTTCAGTCCGACATTAAAAATGATGTTACAACTTTTACTACAGAAATCTTTTCGATTATACTAGCAGACCTTTTTCTTAACTGAAACTGAAAGTGGGTTTTACAATTTGAAATTTGTGAATTTCTTGATTGGAATTGAAAGTGGGTATTAGAATTTGAAGTTTGGCCAAAAAAATTTCATCTTCTAATCTATAAAAAATATAACGGGAGAACCAACAGATGTAG
Source organism: Solanum pennellii (assembly GCF_001406875.1). Classification (NCBI taxonomy): domain Eukaryota; kingdom Viridiplantae; phylum Streptophyta; class Magnoliopsida; order Solanales; family Solanaceae; genus Solanum; species Solanum pennellii. The sequence continues at coordinate 45,880,111 of NC_028640.1, read as the reverse complement.
AACTAGACAACAATCATAATAAAAAGATTCAATATTCATGTTAAATTTATTCAACTCAACAAGGACAATTAGATTTTGTGCAAATAAATGATCGAAAACTAGAAGAAAGACGAAGAATGATGGATGTGATGGAGATGGAGGTGGATTGGAGGAGATTCGACATTTTAAAACAATTGAGAAAAATTGGGATGATTTAGGAAGATGAATGAAATGGTAGAGAGAGAAAAATGAAAAACATCAAATTGATGTATTTTGGTAATGATTTTTTTTTTAAAAAAAATTACTTTAAAAAAATAGGTGTGTGTATCACAGTCTCCAACAAAGTTTTGGATGTGACATTTTAAGGGTGTCAATATATGTGTTTAAAATACTCTGAGGGGCGGGGGGGGGGGGGGT
>NC_028640.1:45873013-45879201 GCF_001406875.1 Solanum pennellii | reverse complement strand
GGGGGGGGGGGGGGGGGGGCTAATAGAACCCTCATGAAGTATAAGTGTGTAGTTAAAAAATCGAGTAATAGGTTGAGGGGGTATCTGGCTATTTTCTCATGACAAAATTTATAATCTTCTATTCTCTTAAATTTTGTGCAGAGTCAAACAAACGAATTAAAAGGAGGGAGTATAAAGTTATAGTAGAGTTACTTTAGAACATCTATTCACAATGTCACACTAATATAATGAGTATGTATATGCTAGACTGATAATGTTGCTTTCATTTCGCATGTCTTGAGCATAGTTTCAATAATCCATATCCTTTCATTTGATAAAAGGCATTCGAATTGAAATAATTCAATAATATCAAAAGAAGCATAGCATCAAACATCCCCACTCTTGCTCGAGAGGGAACCATTGGAGAATCCTTAGGTCCGTTAACATGTTATTCCTCATTAGTTAGGTTCTTGGAGTGACTCAACTTCGACTAAAGGTTTGTGAAATCTTGTCAATCAAATAATGATGATGCAAGATAATAAGCTAGGTTTGACCCCAAGTTTTCAAATATTCTTGGCAAATCATATTTGGTGAAGTTTTATTACGTGTTTGGCCTCAATTTTTTTTCAAAAATATTTTCATATTTCAAAAAATATGATTTATACCCATATGTTTTAAAAATTATTAAAAACTAGGTATTTGTCCACGCTTCACGCGGGTATAAATAGTCTTTCTATGTTTTTGAACAACCTTTCCAATAATCGACTGTTATAAGAAAAAAAAATTTTTAGTAGGTTTTAAGAACATTTCAACAGAAATAAAATGATTTGACATTATCACATATCTCAAGAATGTCAAATATAATGAATGATTAAAAATATCTGATATCTAATCATTTTTATCTTTTACATAATTTATCATAATATATGTTTGATGATATAATTGTCTTGTTTAAACTGAGTGATGTTTTGATGTAGCGATTAAACATATTTTTTTCTACTTTTTTGTAAATGAAAAATATAGAATTGATAATTTTATGGTTAGAATAACTCCTTGTTAAAAATAAATTGTATAAAAGTTTTTGATCATCAATACTCCTTCTGTTTCAAAAAATATGACCTCCTTTCCTCTTTAGTCTGTTTCAAAAAGAATGTCCTCTTTTTTTTTTTTTGATAACATTTCAATTTCAGCTTTTCACGTGGCATGTTTAAGACCACAAGATCAAATGACAATTTTGTACTTTTAATCTAACTTTAATTTTGGTACACAAGATACAAAAGTCTTCTTTATACTCTTAAATTCCGTGTCAAGTCAAACCATGTCATTCTTTGTGAAACGGAGGGAGTATTAGTTTAAATAAGTTAAGACCATTAAAAATGTACACCACAAACAACATAAATAAGTTTTTAGAGACAATCTACTTGTCAGAGGTCAAACATTTACCACTTTTCATTATTGTAACTTTGTTACTCTAACAAAATTTAAAAGAAGAGAGAAAAATAAATTGAAAACAACAAAATAATACTGTTGATCCTTTTAGAAATTCATTCTTCATTCAATTACTTTTCTGAAGGCCCTTCTAGATGCCTCATCAATGCACCTTACGACTTTTTCAGAAATATGTATGTATAGTTGTTGCATTATGAAAGACAAGTAGATCAAAACGTTAGATCTTAGATTCATGTTGTAAGAAATATTCTCAAATATTAAAAAATTAAAATTGAGTCTAACCCAGGTAACTCGAATGTTCAGCAATGACTTGGGACATAAAGGACACCAAGTTTATGTTGATAGACATATCTTTTGTAGCTTGAGACATTTTTTTTATGTAGAGCAACTTTTGTTTCATATTCTTCAAATTAAGCTTGCTGAAAGTAGTCATACACCAAAAATATTTAGTAGAGCTGCATGAGAAGGAAATAAAATATTAAAAGGACAAAGGTTTTGTTCATGTGAGATCATATACATACAAGACGAAAAATAATCAATACAATTTTAAGGAGACAACAAAACCACGAGAAAAAACACACATTAAATAAAATAAACTATGAGATATTCAATGATGATAACAAATTATACTACCAGAAAAGCTCTCATGTTTTAAAATAACATACCTCAGAAAATTGAGTAACAGTAAAATCAACTTTCAATCCTTAAAATACTCATAATATTCATTGATAAAATCTAGTAAAAATAAATAACAACATAAAAATAGAAAATATGGGCATGTAAAAATATTAATTCTCAGAGCATTTTCTAAAGAACACAAAATCTCATCCTTGTATGTGAAGAAATGACGTTGTTAATGAACAAATTAAAGATTTGTAAGAGTTTTTTTTTTTTTGTATTTTACCTTCAACAATTTCAGTAGATAAAACTTGCTTGAATACTCAATTAACTTTTGTTATTTAATATGTACTAACAAATACTTGTAACAATAATATTGCAGAAATTAAACAAAAAAATTTAAAGCATGCACTCAAAAATAACAATTAATAAGATAAGCATAAATTAATGACAGTAATAACATACCAGGATCTATAATAATAGAATGAAACATAATGGAAAAAATTGAGCTCACTGAATGCAAAGTGTCTCCTTAAGGAAATTATCCCCCTCTATTACCCGAGATTTAAAGGAATAGATCCTCTCATAAAAGAACATTTCTATTCATCAGTGTATTTATACAAAAAATGATGTCAGTGAGTCATTTAACAGGAGCAAAGTACTCAGTTATTTAATTGACTAGAAGAAGAAGTCAATTTTTTTTGGTTTTAAAATGAGAGGAAATTTCTCTATTTATAGACAACAAAAAATAGTGTGAACAAATGTTTATTGTGTCTTGTCGGAAAGGTCACAACCTTTCATATAAGTCGCAACTTTTCATAAAAGTCATAACTTTTCATGAAAGACGAAGACTAGTTTTGAAAATAAAATAAATTAAAAGGCAATCCTGATCTGTGGTGGCGTCACATAGGCGGGTATGGAGTTCTCTTTTATATATATAATAAGAAAATTACCCGCGCCTCGCGTAAAAAAATTTAATATCGTGAAATATCTTTAATTTTATTTTATAATTTATTCTTTTGCTGCTGAAAGTGTTACTATTTGACATTTTTGGGAAATCAAATGCATATTTGCCTCAGACATTAAATTTTCTAATAAGTTAATAATTGCTATAAATTTTAAAGGGCTAAAAAAGTGACAAACAATTCTAATTCTTACGCACTGAAATTTCAGCCCTACATTTTGCATTACATATACATTTTTAAACTTGTCCATTTAAATGTATCATAAATATTTGTTAAAATGAAAAACTAAAGGAGAATATATCATAGTGGGACAACAATTCAAGTTCTTATATATATACTTGAAAAGAAAAAATATTACAAAAAACATAAAAAAAATTAACAAATCAGAGTAATGAAGTTTAATTTGAATCTACAATTCTATTCCAATGTTAGTATCGAGAAGCAGATTTATTACTTCAAGAAAAATATTTATAACTTGCAATCCATATTGTCTTTGGGAATAATAGAGACTCTAGTTTAGTCATAGTCCTCTATAGGTTGACACATCCTTGAAGTAATTTCAAAAGTTAATTAACTCTTGTTTTCTTTTTCTAGTTCACTTCACACATCAAGGTGCGATAACGTTTTTAAGGTTTTTATGTTCTTATAATGACATACCAAATTTGAATATTGTCTTCAAGGAATATTTTTCATTATACCTTCAACAATTCCAATAGAGAAAACTTGTGTGAATACTCAATTTAATGTGCTATATAATTTGTACCAACAAATAATTATAACAATAATTTTGCAAAAATATAAATAACAAAGTTTAAAACATGTATTAAAATAATAATTAATATCATAAGTATAATTTAATGACTGTAAAAAAACATATGAGGATCTGTAACAACAAAATGAACAGAAAGGGAAAAATTGAGCCCATTGAATGCATAGTGTCCTCTTAAGGAAATTATTCTCCTCTAGTACCTGAGTTTAAAGGAATAGATCTTCTCAGGATGGAACGATTCTATTCACCAATGTATTAATACAAAAATAATGGTGTCAATATGCCAGGAACGAAGTACACAAATATTTAATTGCGCAAAAGAAACAGAAGAAGAAGAAGAAGAAGAAGAAGAAGAAGTAATGTAGAATTTTCGTTGTTTTAAAATGAGAGGAAATGTCTCAATTTATAGACAATAAAAGAGTAGCATGAACAAATGTTTTTTATGCCTTATCGGAAAAGTCACAACTCTTTGAAAAAGTTATAACCCTTTGAAAGGTCACAACATTTCATAAAAGTCGCAATTTTTCATAGAAGTCTCAATTTTTCATAAAAATTATACAACTCTTCATAAAGTCACAATATATTAGAATCGTCACAACTTTTCATGAAAGAGTAAGGCTAGTTTTGAAAATAAATAAATTAAAAGGCAAGACAGTATATTAATCTCATACTCAAACTTGTCAATGATTCAGTTATAGTAACTCATTAAACACAAATTGTTCATTTTTCTTAATTTCATCACTCAAATTAGAACTCAAACTTTACTGAAGGAGATAGTAACAAATATAAATTGGAACTAATAAATAACAGGTGTTTTTTAAAAAAAATATTGAAGTATGAGATAATTTTTGAATTTTTTAAAATTCCCGAATATTTGAACTTGACTCAAATAACCAGTTTTTTTTTTCTATCATTTGGAAACTTGGGATACCCCAAATGTTTTCCTAAGTATTTTTGGAGCCAAACGGGTCCTTCAACTCAACTCTGCGTTATTAGGCTGCTTCATCTTCTATAATAGAAATGGATCGAAGAGTTCAAGCCTTGTGAATATATAGTTATCTCAATACATCTATAGTTTAATGTAATGCACTTTTAGTAATCTTTTTTCCTTTATATAGCTTATGGTAAAGATACATTCTTCATTCTTCCATACAGTAGAGAATTTCATTTTCTGTCTTGTGTTCTTAGTTCAGATCTTCTTCATTGGAGATTTGAACAAAAATGGCGACATATATTAAAGGTGGTGGAAATTGGAAACGAGAAAAATGTACATTACCGAAGAGAATCCAAAAGAGTACACAGCCAAAAATGTGCACAATCTTCTAGTTTCTATCGCACAAGAAAACGCGTTAGATATGATATATTATAGACCAACTTCTACACATTATCATTCACATCTCGTTCTGATTCTTCACCCTTCTTTCCAGCAGCCAAAAGCTCAGCTGCCAATCTTTCTTCAAGTGCTCTCGCACCTCTTTCCCTGCAATTTATACGTCAAAATATACAATATCACCATGCAAGCCGAAAAGAATCACAACAAATATCCTTCACTGGACTGGAATAAACAATCCTAATTTCTCAAAAATTCCTTTTATAGGAGCTCTAGTTAAATGGAATGTAATATTCACTTGTCCATGCATCCAAAACAACTCATTCATTGGTTGCTGAGTGTTCTTCACTCACTTCAGATTGGAGCACTAAAAGAATAAACTCGCATTTGACAATGTTATACATGTGATGTGTGTTAACACGAACTAAGTCAAGAGGATCCGACCCTCTACACCGACTTAATAAAATCAGTGGGCTAAAGAAAAGAAATAATATCTGGGCTGAGGGCTAAAGCTTGGGCACCCAATAAAGGATCTGCAGCATGGTTATAACCCAGCCCAACAATAATAAATAAATATTAGAAAATCTCAAATAAATGACAAGAGTATAGTTTTCTCATCTAGGGTAAACTGCATACAGGATAGTACTCTTCATGAACAAGCCAAAAATTAAGTAGATGTTAATATTTAGATATGGACAATCGTCAAAAAGAACATTAGAAACTCTTCCATACAACAACATACCCAGGGAAATCACACTACATGGAGTCTGGGCAGAGTAGAGTGTACGTAGACCTTACCCTTACCTTGAGGAGGTAGAGAGGTTGTTTCCCAAAGACCCATACAACCAAAAACATATAAATATAAAATAAAAGAGAAGATTTTGTTAACTAAAGCTTTATCAACTATAGGAAACACATCACTATCACAATTCATGACAAGATATCATTGAATTATTCATTAACGTATTACCCCGATCATTCTCATGAATGATCAGGGCGTGAATGCATTGTTATTGAACTGATCACTTATCTTCAAGGGAATTTTTTTTTTCTAGATTGTCTATCTTCTCTGATTGGG
>NC_028640.1:45844576-45872481 GCF_001406875.1 Solanum pennellii | reverse complement strand
GGGGGGGGGGGGGTATACATGTTCAAACAAAAAGAGCTGAATAGTCTAGAATATGAGCACATATTAACCATGATAAACATCAGCTTTGGGAAATTTTGTAAAGCACAGCAACATTTAGTACAAAGTTTTATATACCTCCTCCTCGATGCTTCAATGGGATCAGAACCAGGCAATGTGGAACCACCCAGAGTATAGCCCCTTTCCTCATTAGAAGTCTCAGATCTTCTACCACAAAGCATCCGTTCAAATATTGTTGCAATTGGATCAATTACTGGTCTGCATTACACCAAACGAGATGTCACTGTGGGAACACAAACTAGTTAAGACAAGTAGTTCATAGCAAGAGAGAAGATCGGAAAATACCTCAAAAATTCAGGGAAGAAAGAAGAGAAGGAAAATTCATCACTTGGGTCACCCTTTAGTTTTGTCTCTGGTTTCTTCTGCCAATATCTTAGGTAAATCCAGCCTAAATATGTCCCAAATACTATTGTAGGAAGGTAAGATACTGAATCTGCTGTAAAAAAGCTTATAGCAATTGAGAACAACAATGCAAGGGAAGGCAACCACTGCAAAGAGTTCAAAACAGCAATCACAACTGATGTTAGAGCACAATTTAATTTGAGAGATTAGTGTCTGGAGATGCCTTTCAAATTAATTGGTAATTCCAGTGCTTGTACCTTTGCTTTCAGTTTCAAAATAGACAACTCCTGGTCGGGCATGATTTGCTTGACACCAACTAAGAAACCAGAAAGAACTCCTTGGAAGCCGGAAATGGGCATATAGCTAACAAATAAGAATCGGCAGAGCCGTATAATCAGGAGTTATGCAATACTTCCATTAAAGATAGAATACAGTAAAGCGTCACATTGTGCTTGTAAGGAATCCATAAGTATTAGAAAACGAAAAATAAAATAAGCAAGTCTGATTCCTTGGAAAACTACCACTGAGTCACTAAATCCTTAATCCTAAAGTAATAAAATAATTACGAGAAGAGGAAGTAACCGGGCAAGCAAAGTAATTCACTGATAGTATAAAGTCCATGCAACTTACAGATAAATTTCCAGTCTTGTTACGTAGTACAATGATATGGCTGTGATGAAAACAAAGACAGATGTCAAAAAGTTGACAATAAAGATGAACTTTAAGAATTCCCTAGAACCCCAGATGGGCTCAAGCAGCTTCCCCAAGAAAAGAAGTCCGATAGTGCTGATGATTGCCTGGATATAATAGGTGATGTCAAGGAGAATGATACAAAGAATAAAGTTGAACATTTAATTAGACCATAAAAGTATACTCCCTAGTCCCTATAATAGTTAAAACTTTTAGATGAGATAGTCACACACTTGAACACTTCAATATATATATATGATTAAGTATTGAAAGTGTGAGCCTCAGGTTTCTTCTCTTTAAGGCAGCTGTGAAATGTAAGCTAGAACCAAGAAAATTAGTTAATGCTTAATGCCAAAGAAGCATACCCCATACACTGTTTGTTCAGTGTAACCAGCTGTTATAAGATTCCATGCAAATGGAATAGTCCTGCAATAAACACAAAAGATCACACTTTACAAACAGTTGAAGAGAAGAGATACAACTGTTTTTCACAGATTCCAACAGTATACATCATGTCCAAGTAGTATAGGGTGGTTCACAAGTTCTAAGCAATCTACAGTTCCACTAATACAGGATTACAGAACCAAATGACCATCCTTCAGTGAACTAGTCAAATATCCCTTCCCAATAATTAGGTGATCAAGGCTGGACTGCTGAGTATAGTCTCGTTATTAGAACAAGGTTCACACAATATTCTGTCTAAGCATATATGAGAAAGGGGATAATTGTTTCAGACTATATGTAAAAGTTACTCTGCACCACCAGATCTTCTGTCCAAAACACTGTCTTTTTAAAATAATCTCCTGTCATTAAAAACCTTTAATTAATAAATAAATTACAGAACACAAATTGTTTAATCTGAACCTCTGAATTTATTTATTTTTCAACATAAGAAAAGAAAAAGACAACATGACAAAAATGTCTCGTGTTATGGGCTTGGTCTGAAATGAGCAGTTTGCCAAAAGTAAGCATTTTTGTCTTGGTAAAGTTTTAACAAACTCTAGCTATTGGATTAAACTGAACAGTGAAAAAAATTATTTAGCGGGAACATACATTCGGGGGTGCAGATTCTGCTGTTTTTGGTCTATTTTTGGTTTGTGATACAATTTTTGAGGTAGTGTTTCTAGTATTTTGTCTATTTCCGATACCTAGTGCAATTTTTGGTGCTGCGATTTATGAGATCTGATGGAATTTACTTGTGTTTCTGATAAGATACTTTTCAAAAAATAAAAAATCCACAAGAGCCAGTAGTCCAAGGTTCGAAACTTGGTGGATTATACATCATCGCAGAAGGATGTTTTTCCTCATCTCCTACCTGGATGCTGGATCTATTATACAATATAGGCCATTTGTTTCTCATTGATCTCCATAAGCTGACTCCATATGTTCATTCACTTCATTGGCGATCCACTTATCTTCCATACCATACTTGTGATATGATAGTCTCCTACCACAATGATTGTTCTGGAGTTGAGAATCTCAAAGCCATTTAAGCATAAGACTTTGTTTCTGAATCCTAAATTTTTTATCACTTATTCCACCTTCCTTCTTGCATTTTGTAACAATGTCCCACTTAACCAGGTGGATCTTCTTTGTCGGACGATTTCCCTGCCAAAAAATGTTTCATCCAACTTCATCAAAATTATTGGCTACATTAAGTGGCATAGGAAAATAGACATCATATATGTTGGCAAGGCATCTAGAACACTGTTGACCAAGGTCAATCTTCCCCAAAGCGATAAGATCTGTCCTTCCCAACTAACTAGTTTCTTTTCACACTTTTCCAACACTGAGTTCCATGCAGATTTAAATTTGCTTTCTGCCCTAATGGCATACTCAAATAGACTATTGATAACTCCGCAATTCTACCCCCCAGTTTGCAAGCTATTGCATAGAAGCGGGGCTTTTAACCTGTGCGCACCCAAAGGGTAGCGGCTGTGGTTTCCCTTGTCATCAAACATAAAAATCTACCACATACGTTGGACAGACTACTCATTTCAAATTCAGATCCAGTTGGTAAACTGCGTTGTTTTAAGCATGTCAGCCAAACCCTCCATGGCTATAATGAATAAGAAAGGAGATAAAACAGGTCGCCTTGTCTTAATCCTCTTCCAGAGAAGAAGAAACCAGTTGGAGAATCATTAACTGATAATTAAATTGTGCTGGTGCAGATTTTGATCCATTCTATCCACCTCCCACCAATCCCTTTTTTTCCAGAGTCTTCCATAAGTAGACCAAGTTGAGGTAATCATATATGCCTTCTTGATGTCTAGGTTGCATAGAACTCCAATAGTCCCATCTCTGACCCTTGTGCCCACACATTCATTTGCTACAAATAGCAACCATAGTCTGTTTGCCCTCGATAAAAGCCATCTATTGAGGATTAACCAGCTTAAATACCACTCTCTTAAGCCTCTCAGTCAATAGCTTTGAGATGATTTTATAGATGCATCTTGTCAATCTGATAGGGTTGAAATCCTTAAGCTCTTTTGCTCCCACCTTCTGAGGAACCAATGCTATAAAGGTAGCATCGAAGCTCTTCATGAGAAATGCACTGATCATCAAAATTTTGTATAGCAGCCCACACCTCTTTCTTCACTACCTCCCAACACTGAATGACGAAGACCAGTGTGTAGCCATCTGGTCCAGGAGATCTGTCACCAGCACATGCCATCACACTATCTTTCACTTCTTGTTCCCCAAATTGGCACAGTAGCATTTGGTTTTCTTCTTTACTACTAAGTTATCTCTCTCTAAAATTAAATTAAGGTCTGCATTCCTCTATTCAGAGTATAGATCCTGGTATAAGTTGACCATTTCTCAATTGATGTCCTCTGGATCTGCTAAATTTTCCCCATTAACCTACAGACAGACAATGTTGTTATCACTTCTCTGATTGTTAGCAGATCTATGAAAGAACTTTGTATGTCTATCCCCTTTTTTGAGCCATAATACCCTGGATATTTGTCTCTATGTAACTTCCACTTTTTTAGCAATATACTCAAATTCTACCTCTAGCGTAGCCTTCAGGTAGTTCTCATCATCAGTTAAGCATCTTTGATCTTGAATCTCTTCTAGGGCTGCTATTTGGTTAAGAATACTCTGCTTTTGTAGCCCTAAATTGCCTTGCTCCAAACTTTAAGATTCTCTTTTAAGGCTTTCAGCTTGAAATCTAACATATAGTCGGACCTTCCTTCACAGATACTAGAGTTACACCAGTCAAGTGTCTAAATGAAATAATGAGGCAAGTTTGAGGGGTCATACATTAGTGACAGAAGCAAAATGCTTCATTTGTACCCAATCTTTTAACACGAAATATAAATTTATGTTCACTAAAATCGCAATAGTAGTAAGTTTGAACCAATAGTTTTACAAATACAAAGAGTTCAATACTAAGAACCTTAAAGATTGAACCCATAAAATTTAAATCCTAGATCTGCGTCTGTAGTCCATGAATTGAGCCTATACTCAGGAACTCATGTACAAGAAAGCTGCCTTGAAATTGGAACATTCACGTCAAGAACCACAAGGAGCACCCTATACTCAGTCCAAAATTCTCTTTTTCTTAAAGATATATTCAGTAATTTCATAGCAAGTCTTTATCTAGCATTTCAATATAAACTTTTTTTCTTCCAATGAGGACAGATACATGTATCAAAGAGATCAGCACATGATCCATGAAGTTGAGATTCAAGTGAAGCATTTACAGATAGAGAAACTACATTATCATATCTAATTCCGATTGTAAAATCGGGTGATTGGACAAGCAAAATCAAATATTAATTTAAGAGGAGATAGAAGGAGTACTTGGCAGGTATGAGAGCAAGATAAGAAAGAGCAGAAGGAAGAATCTGAACAACAATGTGACCGCCAACAAGCACAACCGCAAGACCCTTACAAAGCCTGGTGAAGCCCGTATACATATTCATACTCATACTTTCCTATTACAAAAAACACAGACTGTGAAATCCCAACAACCCAAATCCAATAAACACAAAATTAAATTACAGATCCACAGGTAAGTAGAGAAATTAATGGGATCATAAGCATATGTAACGCAAACTTACAAGTGAAGCAAAGAGCTGTAATGGTGGTGCGTGTTTTGGACGAGTGGGAGATGGGTTGGGTTGCCCTCTCTTGCAGGGGAGGTAGTATAGTTAGATGGGAGACTAATGTTAAGGCGTCACAAGAAACAACGATTTCTTTGGAACAAAGTTGTCAATCGTTTTTAAAAAAATTGACTTAGGGCATCATAATTACATAGTGTAACATTTTGTTTGGATGTTAGTCATTGTTTGTACTGTATCGTAGTTACAATATTTGATTAAATTGTATTGTAATTAAATAATTTATTAAAATATCGTTAATCATTTCTAATACTGAATTTATAAATAATTATAAATAAAATAAACAAAATTATCCGTCAATCATGCATATTCTTTTATGTCATATGAAAATAACATATTGTATCATCAATTATAATTGAAATATTTAAAGTTAATAAAATTAAAAAAATTATATTTAATTCTAAAAATTATCACGTACCGTATTAATTAAGAAATTTTAAAAAATGATGAAAAGGTGAGAAATTATTGCTTTTTATAAATTAACTAATTAATCTATTTATTCGTTCACCAATTGTAACTCTAAATCTTTAACTATAAATTTTAATTCGTTCACAGATTTGTTAAATCGATTATCCATATATATCAACTTACAACACTGTAGATGTATAAATATGTATATTACTTGATTCATAACTTAGATTATACTGATAATAATATCGATAATATATGCTATAAATTTTCGTAACAAAACAAATAATTCAAATAATTCGTAGCTTAAAATGCATAGTAAGTAATTGTCAAATTAAAATATTCATGTGTTTATAAAATTAAAAATTACTTAAAATTCAATAAATTAATCTAAACTTAATCACGTGCCAACATCATGGTCAATAGAAGAGACTTGTGTTCTTCCTGTGAACATCGCATCAATGTGTGACACATATTTACATCTTGACGATAAATATATAAGTCATTGAGATCATATGAGATTCCAAATTCACCTCTTTTATCATTTGCCGAATTTCGCTTTCAAAAATAGGTGGCATAGTTGAAAGTGTTGACATCAAATTTTGACCCCCCCCCCCTCTCCCGATAAGGTTAATTCACGAGTTTCTTAAATTTCACACGAAAGAAAATAATCGATTTTACAAGACTCCATATTTTTCAAATCATTTTAAAGTAGCTTTGGTTGATTTTTATAAGTTTTGAAGTGATATATATTTTATATGTTTTCATGTAGTTAATTTATTTCATAAAACATTCGAAAACCGTCTCAAAAGTTTTTGATAAATATTTGGTCAATTAGTCTAATTGTTTAATAATAATTCGACTTTAAATTATTTGACTAAATTAATTATTTTTATCTCGTCAAGATTAAGAAACTCGTTAATTAATTATATTAAGAGCTCGTCCTACCTATATTTCGCCAATTTTAATAATAAGTTCCAATTATATTAAATCAACAATCCATTTGGCTGCACAAAAGACCAAAATTTTGGGCTCCTACGTTATTTTTTATCCAACAGCCAACTACTTCAAACCCAAGATATTTAGGCCTCAATCCCTTTTTAAATCCTTAAGTTTCTTAGCATACCAATTCAATCAGTCTAATTGTCCCAGTGACCCGACCCAACTATTTATACCCAACCCATTCAAAACCAAAAGACCCAGACACAGTATCCGGCCGACCCGCCCCACATCTTTTTCTTCCTCATAGTGAACCCATCTATCGCATAACTGTTGTCGTCTTCCTCCAATTTGTACGAGATTTGTAGCAAACCAAGTTGTCCTCGTCCTTGAAGAACCGGGTGTCTCGATCTTACTCCTTCTTCGTCCTTTTCTCAAAATTGGACGGCCCTCACTCCTCTTCTGTTGGAATTGGTACGACTGATGGCTGTCCAACCTTATCCTAAGAGTGGGAATCCAAATTTCAAATTCAAAACCCATTCCCTTTTCCCTCCTCATGTTTAGATCATATCTCCTTCTATATAAACCTTCTTTTACCTTCATTTGGGTTTGGTCTGTTTTTTTTTTCTTTTTTTTAAAAGAACAGTGGAAAAAGTTGAGAAAAAGATTTTTTACTATGGGAAAGAATAGCTTAGCTGAGAGATAGAAGATAAGAATCGAAGTCAATGTACGGAACTATTTTGGGAGTAGGTTCTGCGATTGTGAAGGTTCGAGGTGATATTCCTTCGGTTCTTTTTCTCAAAACCTCGAGAGAGTTCTCGGAACTTACATTGTGGTGGTGGAAGTTCTGCTCGAGCTCGTAGTCTTAGTTCGCTGCCCGTAGAAAGGTAACACTTCTTCCCTTCACATTATTCTCTTTGCCTTTGCTATTTCGCTACATTGTTGTTATCTTTAGTTATGCTCTTTGTCAGGTCGAGTTTTGGCGTCTTAATAAGTCTTGTTTGCCTCAAAGTGAGCTCTGTTTTTATTTATAATATTGATTCTAAAGCCATATAGTCTTGTAGTTAATGTTGTCACTTCTCTGTTCTTTGTTTGGGGTTCATCTTCCCTTTCTCTAAATCTGTTATTCAAACATTGTCAAATATGTTTTCTTTCACTTTATTGTCTTGAGCACCAAAGGCTACATTCACTTATGACTGCTAATGTTGTCTGCTCTTTCCTTTGAGATTAGGGCAGAATTTCAAAATCTCTTAATATGGAGTTGGTTGTTTGTCATACTATTCTGTCTTTTTTTGATCGAATTCCATGGTCGTTCAATGTGTCTTGTAGCTGGTCGTTTCTTTTGCTTAAAACTAATGGGTTGTTTATATTTTGTTTTCTTGTTTGTTTAAGGTCTAATTTCTTTTGCGTGTTATCTTGTCTCAAATCTTCACTCAGTTCTCTTCTTACTCGAGTCACTCGTTCAAGCTGGAATGGACTGATGCAGGTAGGATAGTTTTCAATTTGCTTAGCGTCGATAATATTTGTTTCGAATCGACTCTATTTTGATCGAATTTCAACCTGTGATCTAGTATAGTCCCTTTATTTCGTGGAAGTTTTGAAATTAATTGACTGTTTACTTTGGTATAGGAGTGAGATTGTTCCTTCCTTTATGTATGTTTTTTAGCTATTGCGTTAAATTTTCTTTGCGGTTATGCTAGTTCTCGTTTCCAGCATGTTTTGAAGTGATGTTGTGAATCTATTCTTAAGTCGTATTCATGGGTTCAGTTTAGAGAATTCTCATTAATGTGTATCGAATGACGTTTTGAATCAAGTATCTCAATCTAATACTTTTACTTCACTGTTTCAATAATTGGTTTACTTTTGGCAAACTCACTTCATTGTATTACTTGTTTTTTTAAAAAAATTTTAAGCTTCTATAATGATCCATTTCCTCTAATTGTTTACTGTTATAGATTTTAGACTTATTTTGCACGTGTATGGGTTGTTGCCTTTATTTTAAGTTGATTGTTGTCCATGAAGTAAATGATTAACAACCTTTTCAATCTAAGATGTTTTAATCTTATTTTTGCTTCAGGAAAGAAATTTAAATTTATTAGTCGTGTGGTTACATTATCTTTCGTGTCTGTTGAGTAGCGTGATAAGGTCGTGTTTGCTGGAACATCTTAGATTCATTATTTTTTTGGAAATTTGTTCAAGGTGGAGTAGTCAATTTATAATCACTTTTGTTAATCCTACAATAAGATGCTAACTCTTGTTTATGCATTTTTTAATGTGAAATATACCGAGTTCATCGAGAACTCCTTCCTTCCTGCATTTTGAGAAAACCATAAAATTCGATGGGCAGATTGTTGAAGTTGAACTAGCATGCAGATTAAAGAAAGCCGAAGAAGTTGGATTAGAAGATGCAATTTAGTATTATTTTGTATTTTGTTATTTTCGGGCTTAAGCCATTGTCGTTTATTTTTTGTATTTATTTTGTATTAATTATTTGCTTAGTTTAGGACAGGTACGGAAGAAATGGGTCAAAAATCCAAAAAGTCAAATGGGTCAAAAACCCAAAACAGGTGGGTCCAAAATTCTGGTCAAGGCGAACGGATTTGGACTCAAATTTCTCTCCTTCTCCTCTTTACTTGTTTTTTTTTTTATTATTTGTTGTTTTGTTTGTCGCTAGTTTAAAGTTAGAAGAATCCGAATCCCCGCAAAACGCCACTTTAGTTTTAACGACTCGATCAAATCAAGTAAATATTTTTAAAGGATTTTACAAATTAAAATTCACTTAGATAAATAGTTTTCACTTACAAAACAATCTTAAATGATTTTTGGCATCCATTTTCAAACAACTCTTAGAAATATCTTTATCCCAATTTTAAGTTTTAGCCAAAATTAAGTTAATTGTAGGAAAACCGCAAGTTAGCAAACGTCTTAGGTGCTTTCAAAACCTTTCTAAGACGTTAATAGGAATCCCAGAACCCTTTTAAATATTTTCAAAACGATTTCTTTGTTTAAGTCTTTGAAAACATAATTTTATGGATTTTTCTTTAAAAATTAAGTGACGACTCTAAAAAAGTCGAAAATTTACAAAAAAACAAATATTTTCCCGAAAAACCCTTTTTGGGTATAAAATAGAAATGACGACTCTGCTGGGGACAACAGAGGATTCTAACCTTCAAACTAACTCTATTTTAGCTATGTGGTTTAATTGCTTATTTGTTTATTTTATCTTAGTTATAATTATTGCATTTTTTCATGGCATCTTTTCGCCAATTGGCAAATAGTTTGCATTGAGAAAATGAAAGTTACGTAGATTTCCACAATTTTCTTCAGAAATACACAAGAATTTCATTTGGAAGTGTCAAACGAATAGTCGGAATGCGATCATCCGACGTCGTTTGGTAGCTTCACCCCGATGTTTGTCCGACTCGGGTAACCATCAACTTGAAAACTATTCTAGAAAGCCTAAGCTAGAGCGAAACCAAAATTAAGTATTAGCCTAAGACAACTTCCCCAAGCTGTATTAAGTCCATTTAGTAGAAAACTGCCAAAATTGTGTCTAAGGTCTCCTACCTAACGACACATCATTTTATTTGACATTTGAATGATGTACGTGTGAAAACCAATTTGGGGTGTGTAAACCTAACTAGTTTCTGTTTTGTAGATATGGATCATTTTCCAAAGTTTGACATGGTCATAGCAGCGCCACCTCAACTCACAATGTGGTATAATAATCTCGATGGGGATCATAGAAGAACCCTTAACAAATACGTGGGTGCTCTGACAAAATTGATCAACATGAACGGTTGATCAAAACTGGTTGAGGTCCTCACGGGATATTGGGATAGCCAACGAATGGTGTTTCGATTTGGAACCGCTAAAATTACCCCAACTTTGGAGGAGATCCGAGACTGCATAGACACAGTAGGTACTGGGATAGAAAGAAAAGCAAGAAAACAAGAAGACATCTTTATCCCTAATAAGACTTCCGTAGAAGATATTGCAGACTGGTTCGGGTTAGGGAAAGACTTTGCCTACTGGTGCCGAAAATCCCATGTAGCATTCAGAGATCTTTATATCCGCTTTGGACATGCGAGCTTCTACCCCATTTACAACCGAGAGTTCAAGGTCTCTTACAGAGAATGGAACGAGATCCTTCCTCTAGCATTTGTTGTAGCGTTGTAGGGAACGATAGTCTTCCCGCATGGCCAAGTCTGAGCATCAATACCCGAGTTATAACACTCGCGCATACTCTATTCAAAGGGTACGAGAACCAAGGAATAACAAAATACTACCCTATACCTTCAGTCATCCTGTCCGACATGTATCGAGCTTTGGGAAAGTGTAAAGAGGGGCATCGATACTTCCAAGGATGCAACCTACTCCTTCAATGATGGATCCTCAGTCACTTGACAAAGGGTGCTGGGACTCAGAAGCTACATACTCTCGACAACAAAAACACCCTTAAAGATTTGAATGACATGCTGTACTAGGCGAATATGGACAACCGGAGAACAAGGGCAGATGGGCTCAGATTTTCTCCGAATTGAGAGAAGAAGATCTCCAATGGATTCTTGACCATGTCATCTCCAAAGAAGCCGTCGTGGAGAGCAACAGACAGATTGTGCTTCCTCTACCAGGTATTCAGGGAATTTGCCCTTATGCACCCTTTCGAGTCTTGCGACAGTTCGCGAGGAGACAAACTGTACCCAAAGAGGCATACTATGGCGCTTATGTATACAATATTAGAGACGATAGGGTGCACGACACATCTGAAATGTTCAGAGAATGGAAAAGTGCCAAGCAGATGGATAAAACCATCATCGACCCAGACCGATTTAATGCTGGATATGATGAAGATACAAAAAATGGTTGATAAAAGATATACAAAGTCTCTCCATCCCAACGCCGCGCAACTTTTGCAGCGTGACAAACAAAGAAGCCAAGGTAGTGGACGAGCTACAAGAGGTAAAGAAAGAGGCCCAAGAAGTGTATGCTAAGTTTATCCAGAACCAAGATACTATTGAGAAGGCGACTCAAGATGTGGAAAGACTAAGGCGTGGTTATGATGATTTCGGTACCTGGGTCAAGGAGAAAATCGAGAGGATGCGATACGAAAGCTTGGAAGACAAAGAACGACTGGGTGAAAGATTCTTGCTGATC
This sequence comes from Solanum pennellii, assembly GCF_001406875.1. Lineage (NCBI taxonomy): Eukaryota > Viridiplantae > Streptophyta > Magnoliopsida > Solanales > Solanaceae > Solanum > Solanum pennellii. The sequence goes on along the minus strand of NC_028640.1, from coordinate 45,860,740 downwards.
TAAGATATATGTTTCAGCAATAAAAGACTCAAGGGATGGCGATGGAGCAGGACCATTAGGCACGACATAGTGAATATCGTCTTTGTGGGGTTTTTATATGTATTTATGTTGTTTTTAGCCCCTGCGTGGGCCTGCCTTTATTGCACTTTCTAATGTCCCCTGCATGGGTTTGAATTTAATGTTATTATCCTTTATTTTCCCCTTTTTGAACATTATTATTCACTTGTGAAATTTATTTTGGGGGGAATTGTCTATTTGGTTCAAATTCATGATTACATCATTCAAATACGCTAGGCCTACCCTTGGTATAAAAGGGCCCCCTGTATGTTTTAGGACGCGATATATGTGCTATTAATTGCTTATGTGTTATGTTGCTATGAATGAGGATATCGTAAACCCACTCCTATCCAGATTTTTTCAGAAGATATATACAAAAAAGTCACTGTTACAAAATGTCTGACCAAAATTTCCGAGTCTCAAGTTTCTCACTAAAAAGACATCTCTCATACCCCAAATCCTAAAACATTACGCTATTGTCTCAGGAAAGGAGAATCAATGCTATGGACAAGGGAAATAGTATCCAGACTGGGCCAAGCGAAAAAGAGAAAATTGACACACAAAAGCAGCCTGGAAAGCACCTGTATGACCTACTGTTTCCTCTTGGGAGCCCCGAGGAGGAACTCAACAAAGAGAGGTATGAGGAGGAACTTTCCCGCAACCTTCTTTTGAAGGACGTATGGAAAAAGGAGACAAGAAAATTTCTCTCGAAGCATATCCGCAGGAATATATAAAAAGGATAGAGGCTATCTCGTGCGCCCTCATTTTTTAGCATTGTCGATCTAGACGTATGCTGAGGCCTGTTGAAAGAGCATATTCCCAAGTGGAATCAGGGGACCACCACAAGACTTGTGAGTGTCATCCCAACCAGAAAGGGCATACGATAGAAGAATGCATAGAGTTCAAGAACACAGTCCATCGTTTGTTCTGCATGGACAGTACTCCGAACACTTGGGGTGATGGTTTCCTCCTTGCATGTGATGAACCACGGCTTGACATACTAGTCACAGAGAAGACCATATTCTATAGTTGCTCATTCACGCCGTTCAAGAAAACGATGAGGGAAGTTTACTCAGAATTAGTTCAGAATGGAGTCTTTACCCATTTCTACGGGGGCTTGGGAGTATCGCATTCTCTTTAGTACAAAGTTCGGAAGCGTTGTACCTATCACGATGCCGCATACCACAACATTGAAAAGTGTCTTGAGTTCCGCCACGTCCTCGATTCCCTCATCAACATGGGAAAGATTCGAGTCGAGTTTATTCCTCATGACTGATGCTGCAACGACAAGAAGAATGAATGAGATGTAGTAATTATTATTATCTTTAAATCTTTGTTGTCTTTCAATTTCTTTTTAATCGCAACGAATGAATGAATGAAAATATTTTCTTATATACTCGAAATACGTTGGGCCTGAATTCTCCTTGTGAGATATGTAGGCATCCTTCCCAGGCTCGGCCCCTATATTTAAAATTTTTTATTCTCTTCCTTCATGTTACGAGAAGATATGAAGGCCAGATCAACAGATGTCAAAGAGCAACTGCAAGAAGACTTTAACTCAACGTGATTTAGCCTTTCTGAGACAATGTCAAAACTAAAACAAGCAAACTCCTGCTTGTTAAAAAATGTGTTTCCGTACTTACTCGTGAGTTAAAGATACCCTCAAACAAAGCAACTTGTGTGTTATCTGCTCCCTGTGTGATATTATGCATTTTGTATTCTGAATGTACACTGACAAATCTTCCTTTGAGTTGTTTTCCTTCTGAGGTACTTTGAAACTGATCTGTGTTGACTGAAAGCTGGCAGATCATCCCTATTTCACCGGATCAAAAGGTCCCACAGATTCCTTCCTTAAATGAAATTCAGACAAAAGAAAGACAGTCATGGGAGATGGTAATGAAGAAGTAAGTCCTACTGATGTTGTGGTGGCTCTACCTACCATAGCGGACCAGAATGAGTTGATTCTGCAACTAATACAGCAAATTACAAAAATGAGAGTTGAAATGCAAAGGAGACAGATCTGCCTCCGCCAGGGTTTGCTGCTAACACTGATGATGGGAGGCCTCCAATCTACTTCCCTTATCCATCTCTGAACCAGCCATCTACACTTGCTCAGAATCCGTCGGTTATAGATCTGACTACCAAAAATCCCCAATATGCTTCCGCATCCTACCAAACTCCACCTATCCTCAAAACAACCACCTCCAAATTCCACCCCATCCTCAAAATACCCACCATCAAACCGCTTCACCACCGCAAAATCAAAACCAAAATACTTTCAATCCCCAAACACCCCACCACCACGTAAATCAGAATACCACTCCTCAGACTTACCCTCAGAATTATCAAATCTCTCAAAATGCCCAGAGTCCCTCTGTAGCTCCACTCTTACCTAAAAGAACCACTTTCCAAATTCCCGTCCCTGTCGAGCACAAAGGTGGATATAAAAGAAGAGATCAATAAGGCCATGAAAGAGTTCCAATGCGTCCTTGAAGAGTTGTGCATCCATCCAAATTTGGACCTTCCAGAAGGGTTCAAGATCCCGAAGTTTGATACTTTCGAAAGAGTGGGCAACCCTATGGCTCATCTGAGAGCCTATTGCGACCAACTTGTTGGAGTTGGTAGGGATGAAGCTCTGTTGATGCAGCTCTTTAGCCGAAGTCTATGCGGGGAGGCTCTGAAATGGTTCACCTCCCACGAAACCAGGCAATGGCCCAGCTAGAACGCCCTGGCCAAAGACTTTATTGATCGGTTTGCTTACAACATAGAAATCATTCCCGATCGATACTCTTTGGAAAAAATGAAGCAGAAATCCACTAAGAGCTACAAAGAGTTCGCCTACAGGTGGAGGAAGGAAGCTGCAAGAGTAAGGCCGCCCATGTCCGATAAAGAAGTAGTGGAAGTGTTCGTGCGGGTGCAAGAGCCCGAATTTTATGATAGAATCATGTTGCTTGTTGGAGCAAAATTTGTCGAGATAGTCAAGATTGGTGAGACTATCGAAGTTGGTTTGAAAATGGGGAAAATAGCCCATGTTTCTGCATCGCCTGGATCATCTAGAGTGTTGAAAAAAAAGAGAGAAGAAATTGCTGATTTCTCTTATGAAGGGAAGAAGACCCCTAGAAGATCATCGTCATCCCAAGGTCGTCCTCGACCTCATACCAAGATTGCTACACGCAGGCTATTCATCCAAATAATCCTCCTCCAGTCTATCACAATACTACCTCCACCTATCCAAATGTCCCCTCTCCAAATTATCAAAGTCTGTCCTTGCTTTACCAAAAGCCATCTCCCATATATCAAAATCATCCTCCACTTTACCAAATGCCACCCCTCACTACCAAAATGTCGCTCCCAAAAATCACCAAGCTCCATCGCCAAACTACCAAATGAATCCCTATCCCAGAAATCAATTTCCGCGTCCCAACAATAGAGGTTACGAATAGATGCCTCCTTCACAAGGCAGTTATGATCCCCCTCGACCTCGATTTAGAAGAAGACTCCTTGGAAATTCACTACGCTAGCCGAAAGCCGAACAAAGTTGTACGAGCGACTGCCTGTGGCTGGATATATCCATCAGTGGGGCCAAAACCAGTGGATACTAGTTCTATGTTCTATAAGCCCGATCAAAGGTGTGCTTATCAATCCAACAGTGTTGGGCATGAACCGAGGACTATATAAACCTTAAGCACAAAATTCAGGATCTAATTGACCAAGAAGTAGTCTCTCTCCAACCAGCTGCACATAATGTCAATACCAATCCTTTATCAAATCATGGAGGCGGCAATGTTAATATGATAGAGACAAATGATGATTGGTGTGTGAAAAAAGTGATAACCCCAATTGTTCATGACGAGTTGGAAAGGTCTATGGCTTCGTTGAGTATAAAAGAGAAAAAGAGTTCGTTATCTTGACACCTGCGAAGGCTGTTGCCTTGGTACCATCAGAAACTCTTGTCAGGCCAAAATTCGTGATTGAAACAATTGTTGCTTAGGTATGATCCGATCTGGGAGATGTTATACTCCCGAAGAATTGACTATTGGAGGGCAGAAGAAGGATCAGGGTAAAAGGCCAATAAGCAAAGGCAAAGCGGAGGAATTCCGGAGAATGCAGCCAAAAGATTATTCAATTGTTAAGCATTTGGAGAATACTCTAGCCCAGATTTCTGTGCGGGCCCTGCTGATGAGCTCTCAATTGCATATATAGGCTTTGATGAAGGCTCTCGATGATACGTATGTTCCCGTGGGAACAAGCAGCTTTAATGCGGCCGCTATGATCAACCAAGTCATCTGAGGGAATCGGATTAGCTTTTGCAACGATGAGTTGCCTTTTGAAAGGAGGTCACACAATAAGGCGCTGCATATCACTGTTGTATGCTGTGAAAAGTTCATAAATCGCGTCTTGGTGGATGACATATCTTGTCTAATTATGTGCCCGTTGTCGACATTGAGGCAATTACGGTTTGACTTGGGGAAGCTGGAGCAAAACCAAGTCAATGTAAGAGCTTTTGATAAGATACAGAGAGATACGCTGGGAGCGGTGAATTTGGCCATCCAAATGGGTCTGGCAGAATTCAGCGCACACTTTCAGGTGTTGGACATTGACACAAGCTCTAACCTTCTTCTAGGAAGGCCTTTCATTCATATGGCTGGAGCTGTGCCTTCTACCCTTAATTAGGTGATGAAACTCATTTGAAGGAACAAAAAGATGGTTATTCATGGTTAAGGGAGTCAATCCGGCAGACAGGCGCCAATCATTGATGAGGTATCGTGAGGTACAGATTTTTACACGGTGGAGCTGGTAAATGCCACCGGAGAGGACTTGGACCCACAGCCTCCTATGTCTGCCGTGTACTAGATGATAGCCACTGTGATGCTGCGGAATGGTTTTGAACCAGCTTTTTGATTGGGAAGAAATTCCTAAGGAATTATTGAGCCTATTCCGATCCCCTTCAAAGGAGCTAGATATGGTTTGGGGTACGTCCCCACAGATCATGATATGAAGGCGAAGAAGAAGATTGATCAAGCATTGGCTAAGCCAATCCCTCATCTGTATAAATCATTCCCGGTCCGAGAGTATGCCAAGCATGACAACTTATACACTTAGATATGAACAAGCTAACATAATCAAGTTCTCTCACATAGAAGGATTCTAGGTTTACCTAATAATCTTAAATGAATCAAAGAAAGTTAGACTAGAATAGCTTGATGTTGAGACTTGTGTTTCCTTCATGTAAATCCTGGCTTACTAAAATTAGACCATGGTTGGAAGCTTGAGATGGTAAGTCTCATGGTAACTTGAGAGAGTAAATCTCGTTGTAGCTTAAGATAGTAAATCTCACGGAAGATTGGGGATGGTGATTACCATGGTATCTTGGAATTGAGGAATCAAACTCTCCTAAGAATAACTTAAAGTAGCATGATTAAATGCCTTATGATAGATTGACTTGGTTAGGCCAAAACCATTTCATGGTAGTTTTAGGATAGATGACTTATACCGTCCTAATGGTAGCTTGGCTTGCATTAAAGGTGCAATTCATAGAATAGGTTGTGTTAGATTACTCATGGTCACTTAGGGAAATCATAATACCCTATGGCTAGATTACATATTGATGAGTGGATGCATGGTGGCTAGGTGGGTATTTTTATAACCTTCCTATGATAGTTGGATCTCATGATATTATGTTTTCCATTATAGTTATGTCTAGTATGATAGTATGCTATTCTTGATAGACTAGTATGAAAGATAGTTAGCATTGAGTAAGCTAGCCTAAATGAGTATTTAGCGTGAATGGAAGAACCGTATGTCATTCATATATGACACAAGTATGACTTGAAGCTACTTATGAAATGTGAAATTAGGTCCTTAGTGACACTTAAGAGGGAGTAACACATGAATAGGTGACTTCAAGATATGCTTAGTGTGTGAAGTAGAGTAAGATACCCCACATGCATTGCACCAGTGTGCCTTGAGGTGACCTAGGGGTATAGTGCTCTACTTATGTATGAATGAGGTCTATGACCAAGAATTACCAAAGAGGTGCTTAGCTTAGGTAGTAGTATGGGAACCTTTGACTTGCACAAGTATACGTGGAGGTGTCTTGGGACGTAGTTCACTTGAGTATAAATGACAAATGGTTGAAGTATCAAATTACGATTATGTATTATGTTGACTAACTATTTGAGATACTCTTATGATGTTATTGTTAGCTTCCATACTTAGTACTTTTGTACTAACGGATATTGCCTACATTCTAACCAAATGTAGGGTTGGAGCTCTGAGTTGCTATTGGAGGCTAGAGTTCAAAAAATTTAGCAGATTGAAGATCTTTCTGAGCCCTCATTGCTTAGAGGACAATATTTATTTACCTTTATGACGTTTACTTTTATATTTTAGACTTTATGTGTCTGTGTGCAAAGACTTTTATTCATGTCATTCATAGATGGTTTGAGACAATAATGTTAGAAAGACTTCCGCTTTTATGAAATACCTTTTAAGTTATGTTTTAAAGAAAATTTTAAATTCTTCCATATTTTCTAATGCCTATTTTATTGATGAATTCTAAGGGCTTGTGTAAGATATCTATTATATTGAATACACCATGTTACGACTAGTGGGTGCTCTCGAGTTGTTACAATAATATATGAGATGTACGATCTTAAACAAAAGGTACACATCATTATCTTTGACATCTCTCTTGTTTCTATTCCCACTCATTCTAAAATAGAAAAAAATATTTATCGTGCATTAACTGTAAATTAAATATGGATGCGCCGGGATAGGTAGATAGCCCTTTAATTTTATCTATATATTTTGAAATTGGTTCCTTTTCTTCATCTTAATCTTTCAGTTATAATGTCATACCCACTAAATGTTTCTTTGATCATCTACTTCCTCCATTAGAACCCCCCTCTTTGAATCATTTTTTCTCTTTCTTATTTAGCAGAAAACATTATTAGTTTCTCTTGTAAGCTCATTTTTATTTTTTTACATCTAAGTAGATATCATTTTATATAGATTTAAAATGGGTTATCATGATTGGGATATAAGTGCGGTTTGAAGAAGTTGTAATATTAATAAAACTGACAATGTTGTAGCTCCTAAGTCATACTTGGAGACTTCATTAAATGATGTTTGGAATTCTTTTGATAAAATTTTTGCTCATGACATGATTAATTTTAATGGTTTATCATAATTTTCTCTTTAGATTTTCAAACTGCTCACAAGGAAAACCAGATGATAAAGTCATAATTATGAACCAAAACGGTAACCAATGGTTGTACTAATATCCTATCCTACCAGCTCAATTTATCCATCTAACAACTATAACACAAAAATAATGGATTGATCTACAACAACTCGATATAGGGGCTAACAATTATCCTAATTTCACTTTTTCCATGAAGACTCCTTTGGTTCAAACTAGAACAAGGAAACCATTCCCTTCATTACATTTTATGTGTGTATGCTCAAAATTTTGATTTTAGTACTTTTGATTTGAGATCAGGAAAAATCATTCAATAAGGATTACACATGAATTATTGCAAGATTGAAGTATAACTGAAAAACTGGTCAAATACATTAGAGTCTGACTATGGGAGCCATTAATAACCGACAGAACCACCACATGAGTTATCCATGATGTCAAATGCACACACCACATTGAAGGAACCTATATACCTTGCCAGGGGTATAGAGGCGTTTATGGCGTGATCACTAAAACTAATGCCCATAGAGAGGACTTAGCCTATGAGGGTATGCAGTTCTGGGACTATGAGGGTATACTAAAACCTACTCCAAACATAATATGTATATCTAACACACATAACTGAAACATTGAATAGTTCAAATACTAACATGAAAATCTGAGAATATAACAATGATAAACTGATAATGTAACATTCAAAAAACGATGCATGTATAGTTTTTTAATTGACCTAGCATGTATCATTCATAAAATTAAAGAATCTACACAACTAGGGTTATGAGTTATGCAAAAAAGTAAGCAAAGATTCCACAAAAACAAGATAATATAATTAGGAATACTCTAATAACTAAATCACAACTAATATCTAAGGTTTTACAAACTTTAGGTTTAAGAAAGATACATAAATCAATAATCTAACTGAATTCTAGGGACCTAATCGGTGAAAGGAACCCACTAGTGAAATCGCATTACTTGGTGAAGAAATCTATGAAATATCCTTCAATTTTGGGGCTAACTGAAGAAAACGTGTTGCATTCTTGGATGGGTTTTGGTCGCATATTTCCTCTGCTTTTTTCCTATGTTTGACGAATTTTTCTTAATAGGTGTCTTTTGCCTTATAAATTACACTTAATGTGGAATGTAAGGAGTATCGTGGAACTATTGTAGAATATTATTATGTATAAAAATAATATATATCCATGTTTACTCTTTTTTCTTTTCTACTTGACATGGTGTTTTCATTATATAGCTATTCTTTCTTTAGCTAGATTCAGATTAGACCACAATTCAATATTTATTAATATAATCATTCTTAAGATACGTCAATGTTTAAAAACTAAGCGTAGAATTTAGGCTCTACAACTTACATGCTCTTTTTATGAAGAAATTTAGTTATTTTTCTCTGACTTGAATCATTATAGGTTGTGTTTTAAGTAAAGGAGAGAGACATGACTTTCTAGGAATTGAATCCATAGGCTCAAGGGGATGCCCTCTATCTGCTGCAAGAGAATACACTCTTTCGCACATATATTGGACCCTAGTGCAAGAAAAATTCGCTCTAGTCCCGTAACAAACCAAAGGTGGATTCCTGTACAGAAGAATCCATGTTTAAAGAGAATCCCCGTTTTTCGCTTGGTTGACTAGAGCAATATATGTGTCAAAGAGGGGATTATTTTGCTGCCGATACGGGGGTATGCCCGTGAGCCAATTGAACCAATTCCTAGTTAGTCATGTCTCTCTCTTCACATAAATCTCAATCCATGATGATTCAAGACACACAAAAATAACTTAAATGTATGATAAAAAGAATGTAGGTTGTAGAGCCTAAACATTAGGATTAGTATTGATGTAGCTTAAGAATGATTAATTTATACCAAAAGATTGGATTGTTGTCTCCAAGGTCAATAAAATGGTATAATGAAAACACCGTCTCAAGTAGAAAAGCAAAAACGAGTAAACAAAAAAATGTTATATTATTTATGTAGAGTGAAAAATTAAAGTTGGATTTTTCAGCAAAATGATTTTGTGTTAGTTAATTAGGTAGGCATTTCTTTATTACTTTTTAATGAAATTTCCATAGTTATATGATTTTAGTGGGAAAATATTAATTATATGACTATGCGTGATCTGAATGCTGAGGACCTTAACCTACATCATGAATATAATTTAATCTTATATTAATATAATCATTCTCAAGCTACAACAATGTTTAAATACTAATTCTAGACTTAAGGCTCTACACCCTACGTGGTCTTTTTATCATTAAGTTTAGTTATTTTTTGTCTGACATGAATCATCATAGGTTGTGTTTTAAGTGAAGGAGAGAGAGATGACTTTCTAGTCCCTAGTGCAAGAGAAAATTCTCTGTAGTCTCGTAACAAATAAAAGGAGGATTCATGGTCATAATAATTCATGCTTCAAGAGAATCCCTTTTTTCGCTTGGTTACATGGATAGATCAATATATTTGTCAAATAGCGGATTCTCTTCCAGCGGATTAGGAGCGTACCCCTGAGCCTATTGATCCAATTCCTTGGAAGTCATGTCTCTCTCTTTCACATAAGTTAGAATTTATGATCATTCCAGTCAGATAAAAATAACCTGAATTCATGATAAAAAGAACATGCAGGGTTTAGAGCCTAAAGTTTAGGATTAGTATTTAAACATTTACGTAGCTTAAGAATGGTTATATTGGAACTATAAGATTAGATTGCAGTCTCTAAGCTCAATTTAATGATATAATGAAAACACAGTCTCAAGTAGACAAGAAAAAATGAGTAAACAAAAACAGTTAGATTGTTTATGTAGAGTGAAAAATTAAAGTTGGATTTTTCGGCTACATAACTTTGTGTAAGTTAATTAGGTAGGCATTTTTTGATTACTTTTTCACGAAATTTCCATAGTTATATGATCTTAGTGGAAGGTCATAATTATATGAAAATTTAAGAATTAACCACATCTTTGTTTTTTCGAGTATATATTGATCTTAAAGTTGTCATTTATCCTTGATGAGATATTGGTCTAAGAGTATATTAACCTACTAGAAAATAAGGAATTAAGATGGATGAAATTTCATAGCTGAACAATAAAATTTCATGCTAATTTTTTTAGCTATGGATTAGCGCAAAAAAAAAATAAAAATTCATGAATTAGCAAGGAGGTTTTTAGTGATGGATTAGTTAGGATTACTGACAAATCCCATAGCTAATTCAATACTTTTAATATTTCTATCACTAAATTAATGATCTCTATTTGGTTCTTTCTAAAAATAATTTCATAAGACATTTTGTCTTGGTAAAAACAAGAAATATTAAGATTTACCAATTTTATTCATGAATCTTTGTGTGTATTGATGGAAAAGTGACACGCGTTGTGGCTATCCCCTTTGCGTAAACACGGGATCTAGGATCACGAGTGACCCCAAGCTAACCCTGATCTGGCATATCATAAGCATATTATAAATAATGAACACAGGATATTATGCAACAACTTAAATTATGAGATAACTGATAGATGGGAAATACCCATACAAATCTGAATATATAATAAACTTCTAAATGTTAAGTGATACTAAACAATCACTAAAATCCTAAAGCTAAATATCAAACTATATCTAAGAAAGTCTCTAACTAACTCGGTTTGTTGGGACATGTCCCAGGAAAAACTAAAACACAAAATAAAATACTGAAATGGAAAACATGTCTATTTTCCTCAAAGTGTGAGGACTCACCCCTAATGCTGCTGAGTATGGATCGGGAACCAAATATATGCGTGATCTGAATGCTGAGTACTTGAACATGCATCATGAAAGGATGTAGCTCTGAGTATGCGTCAGTACTTGGAATGTACGGAGAATGCAAGATAAGAATATAACTGAAAAAATATGTAAGTTGAACAAGGATAACTGAGAAATGACGCATCTGAACATAATGTAAATACTGAAATACATTGAAATGAACTGATCTGAATTTATTGAGGAAGTACTAATTATTAAAATGATTTGACTTAATACAAAAATATTGAAAACCTAGTCAAATGCACTAGAGTCTGATTGTGGGAGCTACTATTAACCGACATCAAATAAAATGAGCTAAACGTGGAGTCCGATGTATGATCCCCATTGAGAGGAACTAATATACATTTCCATTCCAGAGTATAAAGGCATTACTCGTATGATCGCTAAATTTCATGCCCAATGAGGGGATTTATACTCCTACAAGGGCACGTAGTTTTGAGACTATGAGGGTACGCTGAACCCTAATCTAACTCAATGCTAAGCCTACTCCAAATTGGAATGTGTATGACACAATATAACTAAATTATTGGAAATGAGAATGCAACATTTAAGTACTGACAATGAACATTCAAAATCTGAGGCATGCTTGATTGTTCAACTGACCTAGCAATTGTTATTGATAAACTAAGAGAATCTACAATAGTATGGTTCTAAATTTCATGCAAATAACTAATCAACAATTTCATGAAAAAACATGATAATCTTATTAAGAACATTATAACAGCTAAATCATAATAATTCTTCAAGGTTTTAGAAACTCTAGATCTAATCAAGATATCAAGGATCAAGAATCTGACTGAATTTTAAGGACCTAGTGGATGAAAGGAACGTACTAGTTCAATCCCATATACCAGTGATGAAATCTAAGGAGAAATACTTCAATTTTGTGGATGGAACTGAAGAAAATCTTTTACTTGTTCTTAGGAGGAAATTGTCGAATATTTTCTTCTTTTGCTCTATGTTTGATTAACTTAGGTTAAAATTTTAAATATTACAGAAGTATATTTTTATTCATAGAGTTTGTACAAATGTCACATCCTGGTAGCACCCCCTTGACGTAATCGACGTCGTCGTCCTCTTTGAGGACAAAGACTACCCTCTTAGCCTACATCATTACATTCATAAGTTAAAATGCGAAAATTTTTAAAATTTTTCATTACTACTACATGGAGGTTTACATAGACCTCTACATACACATAGGAGTTATATCGAGCATACATACACCCTTCATATAGGAAGATTACTTAGTCTTCTAATTTTATTACACACACACACACACACACACACACACACACACACACACACACACACANATATAATATAAGATAGTCTCAAAAACATGTCTCATCTCATAACCATCTACCAATAGTGTAATAATTTGGGAGTAGCCCATACATCAATATAACAAGACCACGTATAGGTCATACAATGTTTAGTACTCAAAGAAAAGGAAAGAACATAAGAGTCTTAAAAACTAAAACAACTTCATAATGTTGATATTGGCATTGCCCTCGTAATGTGAGGACCTACCCAACTTCGATGAATGAGAGTTTCAAGTCTTTATTCAAAGTCGTCTCAAAAGCCCTTCAATGACCGGAACTCAAAATGTTGGGGAAAAGGGAGAACATGGGGTAAGTACACAACTTTTACTAAGTATGAGACCATATGCAAACATATCATGAAATCATGATGAGAAATGGGACAATTCATAAAGGTATGAAATTTACTTTGAAAAGCCTTATGCACATTCAAGAAGACCATACCAATAAATAAAACATATTCATTAAATCATAGGCATGTACATCACAAGACCAACAAAACAGAGTCTAGTCAAGGCATCATGCTTATCACATAATTGAACACATAGTCAAAGTAACTCTATAATCATAATAGCACAAGCATGACTAAGAGTATATTTCAACATAATTAAAGCAGGACCATTACTCATCACCCTTTTTATACACTTGTGGAAAGACTAAGCAAAGCCCTATAACCTTACCTAATCAAGTAAACCTAGCAAGAACCATAACCAATGTCCAACTTCACATAATATAAAATTAAAAGTACATAATATCATACTTTAGCAATAGAGACCAAGTACATGTTCATTATAGTAAATCAACATCACATAGTATCATTTACATGTAAGATCATCATTTATATATAATTTACATTTATAAGCATATACATACATAAATACATCCTCCTAAGACTTCCCTTAAGGCTAACTAGTGCAATATATAGGTAGAGTCCCATACCCCTGTCTAGACTAAGCTAAACCCCTTAGGTCATCTTAGTTAGAGTTCAATCCTTTAGTTCATTTTACCTTTTGGGAACAACTTTCCTTAACCGACGTAGACCACATGAGATAATGTGGAATCCGGTGTCATGGCATACTACACAAAAACAAGGCATAATACTTACCAAGGTAGTACCAAAACATGAATATAGCAACTTCGTGGATCCACTAGCTAGTATTCCTATGGGTTGCAACATAGATCAAGAACTAGGAGATAGAGTTGGGACCCTCCTTAATATGCAAGCATTGGAGTCTCAAATCTCAAGAATACATTAGTGATCCTACCTTCCCCATGTGGGTAAGGACACTCCTCACTCTACTTCACCCAGTGCTAAGTTAGAGTCCCTTTTTGAAATTTCTTTAGTACCTTTATTAATGATCATAGCTTAATGTAGGTCATAAGTTCTATCCATTATATAAACATCATCATCATAGCTCAATAAGAATTGCATGAGTATTGTCCTTTCATTGCAATCCATATAAGTGAGCTAAGCACTTTATTATATTCACATCTAATAAGACACATTGGTAAGTTATCACCATCCTTATAATATTTAAATCTTAGACAACACCTCACAAACCATAGTCAAGATATTTCAATTTAACATCATACCTACCCTATCAATCTTAACATCAGACATACTTCAGTACCACATCATCACTTAACCACAATTAACCATAATTGAAGTAAAGAGTAGGGATCACAAGACTTACCAAGCCTTCTTCATAATCCATCATCAAGGTCTTACCATCAAAACTTAACTCAACCCAATAAGGGTGTAATATCATCACACAACAATAACCAACATGATACCAAGGTTTATTGAATCACTAAATCATAATCGATCTCTAGTTCAAAGTTTAAGATAAGAGACTTAGGTCAAAGTCATAATATAGATCAATTACTCAAGAAATAGCATGACAGGACTATAATTCACCCTAATATATTTATAATTGATATAATATCATCATCTAGTAGTATTTCAACCGATAACAAATTCAATTCAACCAACATTACATAATTCATAAAAGATCATAACCTAAGGTTTAGGGGAATAGGTCATCATCTACAAACTAGACCAATCCATCAAGAATTAACATAATTAAGTTAAAATACATGTAAATCTATTCATAATATCCAAAATAAATAACAAACAAATCAATTGAAGAGATAAATTTTGAGATTGGAAAAGACCCACTTGAAAACCCAACTTCTGAAGTCAATTTGATGGAACCCTTTGAGGAAAGAGGTCTCAAAGGTGAAAGGAATAGGATACCTTACAAATTGATGAAGAAATTCTACCCTTTTCGGACCTTGAACCCACCCCTATCTTGGTCTTCAATGGAGTTCTTCAACTGAGAGGGAAAGAAGAGAGAACGAAGAGAATTTGGGTTTGTGAATTATGAGGGCTTAGGTTAGTCTAATTAGGTTAGGGTCCTTATATATGTTCTTAACTAACTTAATTAGGCTTTCAGAAAACATTAACTAATTAGGTCAGCAATTCAAAAGGCAAGGTTTTGTTGAAGGATAATTATAAACGACAGTAAAAGTAGTAATACAAAAGGCGACTTGTTCTTGACGGTTATTTATATACGGCAGAGATCAGAACCCATTATTGATTTTCTTAATCAAAAATTAAGTTTATTTGTAACTTGTCTTCTATATCCGTCGGTAGAACATACATTTAAGGGAAGAAAAGTGGAAAACCGTGAGATTATGAAAAAATTGGGATATTTAGTAGGAATTTGCATTGGGGTTTTGTATTGCTTCAAACAAAGGGCACCTAAATTCTTGATAGCAATAGTATAGATTGATAAAGTGAAATACCTGGAGAGTCTGGAGGAATTTTCAGTGTCATGTTGAACGACTTTATATATACCTACACCCTAGACGTGGCCGGCATTCGGAGAACAATCCCGGCCCCAAACAAACTCTTGGCCTGACTTACTTAACTCAGCGGAAGACTAAACTCAACTTTAACAAGAATTAAGCATATTTAAAAACAAATACTTCATAAATTAATTTGGCCAAAATGGCACTTGTGTCAAAACAATAAATTAATTGCAATCTGAACTACGAAGCTAGAAAATCAATTAAAGGGATCTCCTCCGGAAAGACAGGAGGCTCACCAAGTGATTGTAGAGTGCTACCAGAACCAACGGTGCGCTGCGTGCCGATCCTGGTTACCTGCGTCTGTATAATGAAACGATGCAGGCTAATTGGTATTAGTACATCGAATGTACTAGTATGCGAGTTGAAAAGTTAAACAACACTTAATCTTGAAAAGGAGTATGAAAGAACGCTTACCTTGGCTCTGCTAAAATCATGATCTACTTACTCATATTCTAAATACACAGTTTAAAAGTGATTGCAATATAAAGAATAATAACTAAAAGCATGTTGTAAACTCTGAATGTATACAAATAATGTCTGGGGTGTATGTAAAAATACAAATAATTGATGTATGTGAAAATACAATACTTCTATGGGATATTCTCTAATAGACAACCATCACTTAAAAGCTACAGTGATGATATAACGATACTCGGCCAAGGCTGCCCGACCATCCTAACTTTGCCAGAGTATAGGCCTGAACTCCCTAATTTATCCACTAGTAAACTATAAAAAGGGTTCATCTAAAAAGTATGATCCTTTTCTACCAATGATGGCTACATGGTTTACATGGCGACTTGAGTTCTAAACTCGTATCCCTACATTAGTGCTCAATACTACTTTCAATATATACACACACACACACACACACACACATACATATATATATATATATATATATATATATATATATATA
>NC_028640.1:45841525-45844266 GCF_001406875.1 Solanum pennellii | reverse complement strand
TATATATATATATTTATATATATATTAGCTCTTATGTTTTTTAAAACATACTGATTCTGTTATTCGAGATAAGTGCTCAAAACATAACGCTTTAAAAAAGATCTTTTGGAAATGATAATTTCCTCTTGCTTCTATTAAAACTATCCATAGGCTCTGTGGAAGTATAGATTCCTTTCTTTCTCAAAAGTTTTAAAACATTTTAGTGTAAGCTCTGAAGTACTTAGTTCCCTTATAACTCTTGAGAACTGATATCAAATTGATACTCTTTGCTTAATTGAAACTTATTTCTTAGAATACATAGTTCCCTTATAACTTTTGAGAATTTAACTTAACTCTTTACTCTTTCTTGACTTGAAACTTGAGTCTTAAAACAAAGTTAAAATGTTTAAATAAGACTCTTGAAAACCTTTAATAACTCAACTTTAACTTACTTCTTAACTTTCGACTTGACTCTTAACTTCCTTGACACTGTTGTTGACTTTCCTTTAATGGATTATGGATTCATGTTTTAAGTTTGAGTTCCTGGATGATTTTTAGGTATTTATAGATCATTTGAAATGATTAGAATTCATTGGAGGATGTACCTTGGAAGGACCTTTAAGGTCTAAACACAAAAACTGGACGAAAAACATCGGGTCGAGCGTACTGGTGGTGCGCCGTGCCAGCCTAAGTTGATTGAGGCCTCATTCTGGCGCACTAGTGGCATTCCACGCCAGCCCTTTGTTAACTAAGTCAAATTTCTGGTGCATTGCAGGCGCGTCGCGACTTCCTCTACCTTGGTGCGTCAAATAAATTTTTCAACTCATTTTCCATCTCTACACTCTCCAAAACTTCCTACATCTTTCACTTAATGATTGGGACCATTGGTACTATCAATAACTACTGAATTCAACTCAAAATAACTCGAATTAACAAGTATCTAATCAATAATGACCGCCAACAATCAAATCAACAAGAAATCAAACGTTCTTTAAAGAACTTAACTCCTAACATGAAATAAATCCTCAATTTTGCTGAACTGAAACAAAATGATGTGTGGGTGAAGTAACCCAACACAAAATATCCCACATACCTCAAAGGGATCACCCCGCGAAATCCATGCAATGAATTCTTCGCGTTCTTGCGTCTTCTTCTCCATTCTCCTCTTCTCTCCTTTCTTTCAAAGCCCTAACTTATTTTCTAATTGTTAAAACTTATTGGGGATCAGAATAGACCCTAACTTATTACCCCCTAAAACGAAATTAATAATTGATTTAGGAAAAGACTAAAACACCCTTGACAAATCCAGATTTGGGATTTCCTCTGCCTAACAACCCAACTTCTGAAAGTCATATCTCCTTCATGCGACCTGAACAATTTTCAAACTTGGCATCGTTGTAAAGATATTCCGACGTGATCTCTATTCATATAAATAAATCACTAAAACACCTCCTGAGCTAGAAGTTATGGTCGTTCGAAAATGACTAAAACTCACTTTTGAAATCTGGAAAATTTTCCAGATTTCCTTACTTATTTCCAAATTTGATGATTCTTATTTTACTTATCTTAAACATAGTTAATTCTAAATACGAGATGTTACAATATCTCCCCCTTGGGAACATTCGTCCTTGAATGAGAATTCTTTCACTAAGCTAAAGGTAGTAACATCATTTCAGCACTCACAGACAAAAGCAAGCAATAACATGCATATACACAATCTTAAAAAGTGATAAGAAGAGAATTTAGTACCTTGATCTGCATTCTCTTAGGATTCAAAAGAGATGTGGATATCTCTTTTTCATATCATTCTCAGCTTCCCAAGTCGCTTCTTCAACGAATTGGTTCCTCTAAAGGACATTGACTGAAACAACTTCCTTTTTCCTCAACTTATGAACTTTATGATCCAAAATCTGCATTGGGATTTCTTTATAGGATAGGAAATCCTTAATCCCAACATACTCTGCTAGTATTATCAATGGAGAATCACCCAAACACTTCTTCAACATAGAAATATGGAATACCGGATTTCTATAAGGTTCAATATATCGGGGACTAAGTTTAACGTTTTCACCAAATCTCATAACTCCTTTCATAAGTGAAATCTTTAGATACACCCAATCATCAACCTCAAACTTCAATGGCCTCCAACCTAACGTCTGTGTAGGACTTTTGGCTACTTTATGTTGTTTTCAACCTCTCTTGAATAACTTTCACTTTATCCATAGCTTGGTGAACTAAATCTTGTCCTATTAACCCTGCTTTGCAAACTTCAAAACACCAATAGGAGATCTGCACCTTCTTCCATAAAGAGCTTCATATGGAGCCATTTGAATTCTTGAATGATAACTATTGTTGTAAGCGTACTCAATGAGAGGTTTGTGATCATCCCAATTTACCTTGAAGTTGATCACACAATCTCTAAATATATCTTCTTAGGTCTGGATAGCACGTTCTTCTTGTCTACCTGTGTGAGGATGAAAAGCAGTGCTCAAATTCACATTTGAACCTGTAACGACCTGTTTAGTCGTTTTGAGCAGCAGATTTATTTCTGGAAAAACTGGCTAAGATTACGGACATCACGACGGACCGTCATAGGCACAACGGCCCGTCACAGATGTCTCGTTTCAGCATACTTAGAAATTCTGAAATTGGGTACTGAAAATCGACTCTCTGTAATCGGTGACGGACCTGCAGGACGTGCCGTCACATCCACGACGAGCCGTCGTAAGCTCCCGTTGCAAAACACTTCAACTCTTGAGAAA
>NC_028640.1:45830284-45833521 GCF_001406875.1 Solanum pennellii | reverse complement strand
CCCCCTACTTTTATGTTTTCTTCTTTGTTATTTGTGGAATGCAGCGAACGTTCCGTCAACTTCAACTCAACAGTAGATCTAGCCAGTCTTCACTACCTTCGGAAATTCAGGGTGAGCTAACGCGTCTAGCTTGGACTGGGTCTTCTTCTTCAAGTCTTGATGCCTTGAACTTCCGGCATGGACTAGCTTTTTAGTTATTTTTGTTCTTAGACATTCTTAGTTTAGTAATTTGAGATAGATGTTCTTGTGATGATGACTTCCAGATTTTGGGGAATTAATAGATGTTGATTTGTGTTATTAATGAGTTTAAGTCTTCCGCATTGATTTATGTTGATATTAAATTGAAATATTAAGGTTTAGATTGGTTGGTTCGCTCACATAGGAGGGTAAATGTGGGTGCCAGTCGCGGCCCCGATTTGGGTCGTGACAGACCCCAAACCTTTCTGGAAGGATTTCCAAAACTGTGCAATAAACTGTGCACCTCTATTGAAATAATGGAGACCGAAACCCCATGAAGTATTATCTCTTCTTGAATATACAACTTTGTATGATCTTCGGCCCAATAAGTAGTCCTTACCGGCAAGAAATGGACAGACTTTGTCTAATTCTTTTAAGAGCACTTGTGTTTAAATGAATTAAATTTGTTAATTGGATAAAGCATTTTTATTTTTAAAAAATTAGATAGTCAAAGTGTTTATCCTTGATTATTTATTATTTCTCGATAATTTATGTGGTTAAATGAATTAAATTTTTTTATCCTTTATCTATAATTAGTGTTATTAAATGTATTGAACTATAAGTAAAAACAATTAATCCTTCCTCTTCCTCATATCTAAGAACACTAACTTCTGAAAATTAAATTAAATAACTCTTCAACTTTTCATCTTAACATACAAATCTCTAGATCTATATAAGCATCATGGAAAAGTAATTGTTCTTTACCAATTGTCTCCTCTTGATGTGAATCATTAGGCAATTTTTCAGGTATTTCTTTTTTAAAAAATTAATATTTGTTCTTATCCTAATTAGAATGATATTTTGTATCATAGTTTTATCTTTAACGTTTTAGATGTTTTTTAAACTTTTTATAAATACATGAATTTTTGTTGAACAATTATAATAGTCTTATTGTGTCATATTTTCCTCATTCTTGTGTTAACTTCTATTTTCCTATTTCATTTTAGTTTTTAATTGATAAACAGAATTTCATTCAAGGTTATTGTCATTTCCCTCATATATATATATATATATATATATATATATATGTATGTATATATATATATATATGTATGTATGTATGTACGTACGTACGTACGTATGTACGTACGTACGTATGTATGTATGTATGTATGTATGTATGTATGTACGTATGTATGTATGTATGTATGTATGTATATATAATACTATAATTGGGATGATACAGAAGTTGAATTACAAATTATTTTTATAGGTTGAATGGTTATTTGAGTATTTAATTAAACAGCAATCTTTTAATTATTGATATTAAAAAGTAAATTTACCTATATATTAATAATATTTCTATAAAATGAAATACATTCTCACTCATTAGTTCATTCAATTCAATGTGGTGGATTTGTATTCATATTCCACAATATTCAACCTTTAGAATTTCTTTTTAGTATTTTACATTTGTAAAAATTTTTAGTAATAAATATAAATTTTAACTATTAGCATTTAGGAAGTCCAACTGACGGACATATCTATGTGGTCCAGAAATTATTGAACTTTTTCTTGCTCTTTTTGGATTTTCAATTTTTTTAAATTTTATATGCTATGTATCATTCATTAGGAGTTAAGCACTTGGATCATTATTAAGACTTTTGAATTTTGATTGGTTATAGGAGAGGAGGTATCATCAAGAACTCTATTTCTTATGTATTTCTTTTTAGTAGAAATATTGTTATAATTACAGTGTTAGAAGGATATGAATATTGTATTTGTTCTCATTTGTTTTATTTTTCTGTATTTTTTACCGATTTATACTTCTTTAATTTAATCTTCTATGAAATTATGAAAGTTTTAAGTCTATTTTTATTAGTGCTAAAATTACTAATTTATGACCTTTATATTCATTTTTAAATGTACTTTTATAATATTTTCTTTCTTTTATCATTTTCTTGTTGATATGGGAGTGTAGACACATAAATTGTATAAATTCGGTCCAATACAATTTCAAGGCCCACAATCAAATCTTGGTATTCTGCAGCATTGTTGGAACATATTTCACCTAGACCAAATGAGAATGGTAAAATTATTTGTTCTGCAGGTATCAACACCACTCCTGCCCCTGCTCCATCTCGGCGTGCAGATCCCCTAAGAAGATTGGCCATGTCGACAACTCTTCAGTTAAAAAAACATATTCATCAAGCAACTCATTTAAAGTTTACCATTTTTCCAGAACAGGGTGATCAACAAGGAAATTAGCAAGTGCTACTACCCACTAGACCTATCTTTTTGAAATCGATATAGAAGGTCCATGTGGTTGTCGAGCAAGAAGTTTTTTTAATAAAAATGCTTGACGCTACTACAAGAAAATTCTTGGTGGTGGCCCAGTTAGAATATGACAACAAGAAACAACTACTCTTGAAGTCTCAATAATGAAATCATGAAGACTCCAACTTTAACTGTCAAATTCGGAAAGCCTACACGTAGAGAAGTATCGAAAAAAATGAATACATATTCATGAAGACATAAGCTCTTGTTGTTAAATTCGGAAAGCCTACACGTTGACAAGTCTAAAAAAAAATAAGAAAAACACATTCATTACTACTTCAAGTCTTGTCACCAAACTTCGGCAAGCCTCCACGATGACAAGTCTCGAAGTAAGGGGCATTTGTACACACATAAATTCTATTGATTCCAATTCATACAAAATTTGAATTAAATCCATTTTCATTTGGGATGAATAATTAATGTGGACTTTACAAATGATTCACTCCATCTAATTAAATTCAAATCCAAGGTCCATTTAACCTTGAAGCCCAAACCCATGTGTCACGACCCAAAACGGGCCGCGAGTGGCACCCACACTTATCCTACTATGTGAGGGAACCAACCTATCTAAACCCCAACATTTTAACCATAATGAACAAAATACGATGCGGAAGACTTAAAACTCATTAACGAAATCAATTAAATAACTTCTAAAATTTATCAATCATTATCCCCAAAATCTGGAAGTCATCACCACAAGAACATCTATCCTCAAATTACTAA
>NC_028640.1:45814672-45825820 GCF_001406875.1 Solanum pennellii | reverse complement strand
TACTATCCTGGTGTCGGAACGTGACACTCCGATCCATATACTATCCTGGTGCCAGAACGTGACACCCGATCCATATACTATCCTGGTGCCGGAATGTGACACCCGATCCATATACTATCCTGGTGTCGGAACGTCACACCCGATCCTCTATTACTATCCTGGTGTCGGAACGTGACACCCGATCCTCTAATCTCATTACTTTAGTTCATCAAGCCTTCTTTTATACCAAGGCATCATCATTAACAAAGTAAATTTAGGATTTAAGATTCAACAACCTCATCATGCTAGTTTCATCACAATTATATATAAACACATCATGCATACACACAATTAAGCATATAGGAGACTTTACAATACTACCCAATACATATCATTCGCTATTAAGAGTTTACTATGAAATAGCATAAACCATAACCTACCTCCACCGAAGAATTGTGATCAAGCAATCTACTTCTCCAAATCCTTGCTGTCTCTTCGTTCGTTTCTCTCTCTCGCTTGTTCTCTTTCTTTTTCTGTCTCTTTCTATTTTTCTTATTCAAACCCTATTTCTTTTACCCTAATTGTCATATAATTAAGTATAAAAGATGATAAAATACCCCACTATTTGTTTCAAGGTTATCTCTTTTAACCCCCAAGTAATTGAATTATTAACATTAAACCAGTAACTTTATAATTATAAGCAGGAATAGTCCGAAACGCCCCTTAAAACATTTAACAGAAATCCGACCCAGTCAGGGTTACGCAGCCTGTGATGGCCCGTCGTGCCTGCGACGGTCCGTCCTGCTGCTTCCGTCACAAAGTTGAGAGACTCAATTCATTAAAGAGTCTGTGACGGCCCGTCATGTATGCGACGGTCCGTCCTGCCATTTCGTCGCGAAGTTCAGAGAGTCGATCTCAGTACCCAAATTTCTAAATTCTAAGTGTTTTGGAATGAGACCCCCTCGACGGTCCGTCGTGCCCATGACGGTCCGTCGTGGGATCCGTCGATCCTGACAGTTTTTCCCAGAATAACTCCAATGCTCCAAACGACTAAACAGGTCGTTACACCATGCCACGTGTCACAGTTACTAGTCATCCCTACCAAACAAAGTGACGCCACATGTCTAAATGAGGTGGTAGTCCCTGTCAAATACAAGAATGAATCACAATGCGCCAAGTGTCAAAATGACATCCTTTAGCCAATCATATGCAACCTTGTCCACCCCCTACAACTACAAATAGGGGATGTACATGACATTCTAGGGGAATCAAGAAAACTCTTCCAAAATAATTAAACAAATTGGAGAAAGCTACAACATCAACCTCACAACTCTTTGAAGGAGTGGTCAACAGAGTTCTTCACGGATATCAACTTGAAATGACGAAGCACTTTCGGACGTCCCGGAGATACACAATATCTCAGGAAGGTCTACATCATCATAAAATTCGAGAAATACTTTATTGAAGGCTCTAGAATCAAGGAGAAACTTAGGAGAGAGAATCAAGAGAACAGCGTAATGGTAGTCACAATGTTTCATTAATAAAAATCAAAATTTTCATTTATTTATTTTGCTTGCAGTGGATTTTTGCTCCTAAGAAAATTTGTTATGGAGGCTAATGAGATATTATTAAGCATAATTCATATAGATATATTCATATTATTAGAATCTGTAGTATCTTAATTAGTTTTCCATATTTTTCGCTTAATGGTCAATGTACTATTCCATTAATATGAATTTTATTGAATGAATAAAATATAAATGGATAAAACTAGTTTTTTTAATTTCAACATTTTCTATCTAATAATAAAATTTTATATAATTGTATGGGAAAAACGTGCAATGCACGTTCCCAAGAACTACTATATATATATATAGGGAAACCTTAGTGTCGCCTAAGTGGCGCCACCACCATCTA
The DNA here is from genome assembly GCF_001406875.1 of Solanum pennellii. Classification (NCBI taxonomy): domain Eukaryota; kingdom Viridiplantae; phylum Streptophyta; class Magnoliopsida; order Solanales; family Solanaceae; genus Solanum; species Solanum pennellii. The sequence goes on along the minus strand of NC_028640.1, from coordinate 45,823,924 downwards.
GAAAACCCGTTTAATTTAAAATATTCCCAAAAATGCCATTTCCTTTAAGAACTTCTAGATTAAACTACATTTCAACCCAAAAAACACAAACACTCTAGTGTTGCCTCAGCCCCAACAATCACACTGTCTCAACAGCGACACAACTTATATGCGGAGCAACGCCGTTTAAGAATTGGAAACAACAAGTATTTACTCCCTTTTCGAGAAGGTACTGCATCGTTCGTATTCTGTTTATACATCATTATGAATTTGGTTATTCCAAACTTTCTTGCACATTTACTTCTAACAGGGCACTTTGATGAACACGGTAATCTGGAAGAATCAAATTAACAAGTTTCGAGAAAAGTTGAGCAAAGGTTATGCAATCATTATGAGAAACTTCAAAGTTTCAGAAATAACTGGTGAATACATATCAGTGTATTCAATCTTTTAAATAACATTCTTGCGGATAACTTCCATCCAAAAACTACAGGATGATATTGTTTAAATCCTTGTAAATGGTATCCAAGCAGTAATGATTTGCTCTAGGGTCAACAACAACATAGTCCTATCAGGCACATCCATTCTTGCTATATATGTAAACACGGTCTCCAACGTATACAGTAAATAATATCCCTCCTTAACTTGTAGATGTAGTTTGATGCTTACTTGGAATCAGTTATATGGATAGTATGAGTTCAAAGTGGAAGAAACGCGACATACACTGTCTTATTGATCCGTAATATTCTTATCTCAATTACATTACATTCAAATTCATTCATAACAAAGAAGCTACATATAATTATCATTTAGTTAGGACATGACTATCAAAACAAGAATAACTTTGTGGGTGGATCAGGGTAAATTATTTTACTCTTACGTATATCCCATCAACTTGGGACCATACATTTTGATCATTACTACTACTACTCTAAATGAATTCAGAGGTAACTATTTCTTCTCAACTTACTGGAAACATTTACTAGTCACATATCTAGGACATTGACATTAATTTTGTTTTTTTCATAATAGGTGAACTGACTTTGTCCACCACCGCAACAAGCAAAATTTATGTTAGTCTTAAAATGGACAACATCACCCCGTTGCTCCATAAGTTCTCAAAGAAGTCAGTTGATGTACATACTGTTGAGAGTGAAAATACAAGTAACGTTCCCATTGCAGAAGCTATGTTTTTAAATTGGTTGACTATTGTAGAGTTAGTAGATTCTAACTAGAGTACGGACGTAGAGGTAAGTACTATAATAAACCCGTCACATCATAAGCACAAGGCTTGAATCAGCATGCTTTTGTTATATATATATATATATATATATATATATATTTTACATATGGTAGGTAATAAAGCAACTAACATTGTAGACACATAATACATTAAAAGGAACTCTAACGATGTTTTACACATACATAGGATTAAATACANTCTCATAAGTTGGTTAACTTATTTTCGAAAGTGAGACTAATGTACCTTCCCATATTTGCAGTATATGCAGGATGGACTTGGTCTTCAAACTTAAAATGAGCAATTTAAATATGAAATAGGGGTGGTAAAACTATACAGTCAAAAAAGTGTATGTGCCGGATGAAGAATTAGAATGCAACATCACATAAACAAAGACAAGAAGGCAAAGTGCTACAATGTTATCGAGCTTCTCATTCATAATATCTTGATAGGTACATCATTCATCTTCCGGACAATCTGTTTAACATACATCATCATTAATTACTTATACGTACAGGTTAAGAGAAAGTAGAAGATTCAACTGAACCAATAGATTGTAATGCGGGAGGATCAAACACAAAATACTCAAAAGAAATTCCTGATGAATAAGAGACTTCAATTTCAAACAGAAGAGTTTATTCGAGAAAGTCTAAGAAGAGAAGAAAGTTATTCATAGACGACAACGAAGAGAGTGATGTAGACACCATATAAACGACAAAGTAGAGTCTTTTTCTATTCTACGGCCCTTAATATTATTAGTTTGATCAAGTAGTGTCTATTTTCTTATTTGCAAAACTTTACATGTCCAACAGTGGCTAATTGTATATCATATGTTGTTGATGTCTGTTATGGTAGTGGATTTGGTTTTATCTATTGCCAAAAAAACATTCCACACTAAATATGTACATGTCTATAAAAGTTGTATTGAATATGTGCCATATGTCGATCAACATTTTTCCTCTTACCGTTATATGCTACCTACCCCTACTCACCAGGATGTGAATAACTCATTCAAGCAACGACATTTTAGAACTCCAGAACAACCTAATACTCCGCGACATTACATAGGTGTAACTGAAAATGTTAAATTTTAACACTTATTTAACAACTACACTAAAACTACAAAAAAAAAAGACTCAACCAAATTTGCAAATAAGGGAGTCGCGTGAAGCGCAGGCAATTTCCTAGTGAAGAAATATAAAATAAAGCACAATTTAAATTTTAAAGTAAAGAGAGATGATAGAAAAAAGTTTGAGAGTATTTGATTTTTTATTTCTAGTCTTTTATGTGACATTATTATCATTAACATATGTAACATGGTAATAATTGTTTTTGTTTATGATGATTAATTAATATTGATATGACATTAATGATATAGATTAGTTCTAAATTTAAAAAAGCGTATACTAAATTTTGTATTTGGTATCTTTACAGATTTTTAGCGGTATGATATGAATCATTATGAGTGAATGTGTTTAAATATGTTAAACAATAAAATGTTGTAAATAAATGTAGTGGATTGTAAGTGATACATACAACAAATGGGCAGAAAGTGATATATTATACATTTGGTATCTCTAATGTGAGGGTATTACTCATTTTAATAAAACATATCAGACTAGTGATGTGAATATGATACACAAAAATGTATTATTAAAGGTGTATCAAATAGTTATAGTGATCATTGATATGGATGATACAATAATATATAGCATTCTTGACATATTGTGACTCATTGTAGCATCATATATGTATTTGGTGTATGCATTAATATGATCAAAACATATGTACAATTATGTGTTAGTGTGCTTTTCGAATTATTTTGGCTAGAGTTTGAAGGCTTCGTGAAGGAAAAACTCAGACAACGTGAGATACTTCAATAGTGAACATATGTATCCATTGAGGATTAGGTAATAACAAAACTCCAAGAAATAATTAGGTTTGTCAGTAGTGTGACTGTTTCTAAATTGGTCTACCATAAGAGAATTCATATTCCGAAAGATGTAATTCGGGATGTTAGAGAATTCTATGGGGATTGAGATGTCTTACTAGAAAACATGACGTGCTAATGAACGTACATAAGAAATGATAAGGGGCAAACCAGCATATGGATATAGGCAGATGCCAAGATACATAAAAATGTTAAGTATTGCGTATCTTAAATAATATATAACGATGCACAAGTCGTAGAAATATGAATTCATGTATCTTTTCATAGCCTTGAGACCATTGATGAGGGGCTTCAATAAGTTCAGAAAATCGGTAGTTATTGTCGACGCTGCACATTTTACTCGAGCTTACAAAAGGACATTTATATGAACAATCACACTGCGTGGGGCATATATGTGTTTTTGTGATGGTGAACTTGTTTTTTTTTTGTATAATAACTTATACATAGTGTTAATGTTATATCAAACAAAAATATCATGTGTGTTGATTTGTGATAGGTTTCATATTTTCATTGACAGATGAAGTTGTAGTCATAGAAAATGATTGTTCATGGACATGGTTTTTTGAACAATTCAAAAATACATTTTGGCAAGCGTGAAAAAATATGTGTTGTATTACACAAAAATTAAAGTATTATGAAGAGTGTAAGCAATGTGCTTCAAATGTACCTCATTATGCATGCACGTGGCATCTTTGGAAGAATGTCCCTACGAACTTCAAGAGGAGCAGAATCACCCTATCTGATCTATTGTGCTCTATGGCTAAGACTTATTCAGAAGAAGTATTTTGATAAATTAATGGCTAAGGTGGAAAAGGTTGATCATAGATTTAAGGAGTAACTAGAGGATGCTAGGTACGAGAAGTGGTTGAGAGTTCATTCAACAGTAAACAGAGGTAGAATGACGACTTCGAGTTAATAACTGCCTTGTTGAGGCACGCCAATTCTCTATCATAATATTTTCAAAAGAGGCTAGAATTTAATTTGATTCTTGAAACTGTAAAAATAGAGAAATATCTTCACATACAAAGGATACATTGTGGAGAATATTTGAGGAGGTTTTGATTGTAAATGCACCTAAATGTTCAAAGATGAGGGTATAAACACAAATTATTGTGGGAAAGCCTCCCTTAAAAAAATAATTAGAAATATAATTTAGTAAGAATAATTAATTGACAACTATTTTTGTTTGATAATTCGGCTCTTTAGGGTCACCATATTACTTGCGCAACCACGTACACTTGCATGTGCAATTGGAAGCAACAATATTTTGTACAGAGTCTATAATGCACTCCATGATGATATTAAAAATGTGAATGGTTGAATAATACAAAAATATGACAACTAAAAAGAATCTTATTTGATTCAAGGAAGATATAATGGCTACAATCAGGTGAACCGAATCAATGATTATTTCATCAGGAAAGAAGTTAATCGACAAGGATAAATTAAAGATCTAGGAGCAATGAAAAAGTAATCTAAAGATTAGCCTTGACTTTATTAATTCATGTAAAATACATGTCAACACTATATAAAAGTCAGCGTCTGCTAAAGAGAAGATGCACACGAGTCTAAAAGTATTGTTGGTAAGGCTTCGTATCAAAAGAAAATAGAAATAAAAAACGTTGAATGTAGACTTAGGAACTATATTCAAAACTTGTATGTACTACAAATTTCATAAAACTAGAAGACAACACCCTTGCAACCCAAGGAAATTGTATATAAGATCTACATTGGATCTCAACTAGTATTAAAACATCCTATTGCAAGTTTACCTTTCACACTTTCAATTCTGTTTTTTTATTCCTAAATACCAAAAGTTAACTAGCGGCTCTTCTAAGTCAACTATTCGAAGAAGAAAATCGAGAAAAAAAAATTCACCCCCTATTTCACTTCTGGATCATACTACCCAAACTACAACATAATTCTACGACCATGAATCTTAGCTCAAGTGTGGAATAAAATAGGGAAGTTAGTAAAGATGGATGTACATCCTATGCATTTCGCGGATATACACACATTTGTGTATAGGTACCAATTGAATTACCAGTCAATAATCATATCTTTATTGGTCGCCGCTTACAAAGCCTTGTCAATGAAGGAAATAGTACATATACTTTGTACCAAATGTGGTGTCTTTGGAAAAACTAATACACACTTGCAAAAAGGAATATCCAATAAATAAATGAGCCACAATGTAGCACCACTCCAACACAAGATGAAGCACCTACCAATTGTGGAAGATGGTATTATTTAAAAAGAAAAGGAATCATGAAAAACGTCCAACCTTAGATGCTAGCTCAAATGAAAAAAGTATTAGCGTCAATTTATTCGATGCTAAAACAAATAAGTTTCTTGACTCTAAAATCTACAAATAATGGAAAGTCCTCATCAAAATCGAGCTATCTCGAAGGGGTCTCAATCCACAACATTCCCTAAAAAGATCTTAAAGCAATGTATAGACTAATACATTCCCAATGTTATGACAAACGATATCAACAATATAATTAAATTAACCAAAAATAAAGATAAAAATAACTCTGTCACAACTATTGTAAATAGTAAGGTGGGAGACAAAAACCTACACTCCTAGTATCATTGGCGGACTTATGTTATGAAGTATGAGTGCTTAAGCACCTACAGCCTTTTGTGATAACACACTCTTATTTGTGTACAATATCTAATAACTTATTCAAATATATTAACTAAGCACCTGTTCTATACAATAATTTTTAAATAGAGCAAAATTGAGTACCAATGATAAAAAAATTTCTAGATCTTCCATTACCTACTTTAACCCCTAAAAAATCTCTACCTTATCTTTTGCAGTAACTCCTGCTTCACCATCACAATCTATTGAAGATACACTTTTAAACAATAGCAATCTTTTCGAAATCTTATTAAAAGATAATCTCAAATTATTACATAATGTACGAAATATTTCAAGGGAAAACTTAGAAACAATTAAGAACAACTATTAAGATGCATTAGGTAATAGGGGTAATATTAACAAACTATTGGGCAATACAGATAAAGTTGGAGGAAGGCCTATTATCAATTATCAGGTAAATGACTTTTGGGATATGATTACACTACATCAAAAATGAGCTTTAGCGGAAATTAATTAATTATTGGTGCTAAATATATATATATTTAGATGTAATTAGCACTCTTTGTAAAGGATTTAGTGACATTGGATCTAATGGCACTTAACTAATGTCGGTAATGACTTTAACACTCTTTATTAATATGTTTATCTATTGCCGCTAAAGTTATTTTCATTGTAGTATTAGTTACTATGAGATGATTGAATTAGGTTTACAAGGTAGCAAATACGTGGTACAATAAGTGCATAAAAATAGACTAAGTCTTATTTTGAAAAACTATACAAATTTTCAGAAAATGTGAAATGTTTTTGTAGTTGTCGAGATGCACATAAGCGTAGCGTTTGGGTTTGCCTGATATGTGTTATCCTGTTATGGTGACATGGGATTGAAAATGTTATTGGTAATCTATGTTAAGCTTGGATAAAAAGAATTAAATTATAATTGTAAAATATTTTTTTATAATATATAGGTAAAAGAAGGTTCCTGGAATGCTATTCGAGGAATATTAAATCTAGTTGGAATTTCATCTACAAAGACATGTTTTCTTGCTCTACTGCATATGATGACTTTAGAAATAATGGTACCATCTCTTATATCCTTAATAATATATGGTTTAAGAAGATTTATTTTAAAGTATTCTTTCTTATATTAGAGTTTCTTGGCAAAAAGTATTGCCTTTGAATAATGTCAGAATTAACTCATTTTAAAGTTGTTATTGTCGCATGAATACATCATAAAAAAATACAGAAGTAGCTTACTCTATATCTCTCTGCTTCTTTTAAATGTTCTTTTACCCACAAGAGCAAAAACATACAAATGTGTGGTGTACTAATATTGTAATTTGTGAATATATGATGATAAAATGTCTTAAATGCCAACACATTATGTTATCGCCTCCCCCAATTATATCTTCCCTTACCCTAAAAGTAAAAATAAAAAAGGAACTAGGTGATCAATGGATTGGGTTAAAATGGATTGACCCATATTTATACACATTTACATGTACAAATCAAAATCTACTTTAGAATTTAATATTCAAAAAAACTTAAATTGTTTTTTTTTTTGGAAAATGAATGTGATTTGATTCAAGAACGTGAAACATGAACTCATTTTATTTCACGTTAACTCAATTTTTTAATCTCTTTTCATTGTATAAACATTTGAATTATTCAAAGTTCAAGATAGATTTTTGAAATATTTTTTCATATTTTTTCTTTACTTATATATTTTCTAGGAGATGAGTTCACTACTTACAAAGTTATATTTCTAATGTCACAAGGATACTAATTGAAATATTGATTTATATTATGTTCTTAAAAATTTTCTTAATAGGTGTGCATTGACTCACAAATTATACCTCTTAGGAATATAGGGAGTATCATGAAAAGATTAAAAAATAATATTACGCATAATAATCATATAATTCTTTTTGTTTACTCCTTTTGCTTTTTCTACTTGAGGTGGTGTTTTCACTATATGATCATGGTTTCATTAGTTAGATTGATATTAGAGTCTACAATCCAAGCGTACAGTAATATAATTAATATTATGCTACATCAATGTTTAAACGCTAATCCTAAGCTTAAGACTATACAGTCTTCATGTTTTTATCAGGAAGTTCAGTTATTTTGTTTAACTTGAACTATTTTTATTTTAATTTCAGTGATGTGTGCATGAATTTTTGAAATCAATTCTAGACCATATTGGAAGGAAAGGTTGTCATTAAGAAAACATTTATTTATTTTTTTAGATTTTTGGTTATTCTTGGCATGATTGAGATGCTTCATTACAAATTTAGGTTCGTTGATCAGTGTCATCAAGGACTTCATAACACATTTGTATCGAAAGAGAGCTTGTTGAGAATTTATGTAATTATTTCTTCTTCCATATGAATTCCCATAGCAACATAAACGTCCATCTTAGTTATTTCTTCTAAAGACTTCACAACTTTCTTCCCTTCAATGAAAGATTATGTTTACAAAGAGGAGGATCCCAAATCTTGAGTTTATAGATTTGGCTTCTACAAAAGGTTACCTATTCAAAATGAAACGAGTTACCTTTTTAGAATTTCATAACACCATAAATTGAAGATTCTGGATTCACCTCCACAAAAGGGAAGAGAGTTGTGAAGAATTCAGAGGAAATAAGTCATAACTAAGATGGATGTTGATGTCACTACGGGAATTCACTAAGAAGAATAAATAATTAAGGAATTACGCAAAAGACTCTCCTTAAATCTAAATGTGTTTTTTATGTGTTGGATTATATTTATCAATGAACCTTCCTCTGTGATGAAACATCTTTATGCAAAAATAATCAAAATTCCAAAAAAAATCCTTCTTAAGGACAACCTTTCTTTCCAATATGGTCTTTCTTTGAAATATCATAGTTTATTAATGACTTTAACGAACACATATCAACACAATTTACAGAATCATAAAATTAGCAATATAAATATTCTTTAGAAATAAAGGTACAACCTCTCCTATCCTTTTATTATATATGGGTCAAGGAGATTTATTTTAAAGTTTGCTTTCTTAGGTGAAATTTCTTGGCAAAATATTTTTCTAAGGTGAAATTTCTAGGCAAAAAAAAAAATTCCTCTGAATAATGTTATATCTAGGTTTAGGATTATCTCATTTTAAGAGTTGTTTTTGTTGCATGAATCAAACATAAAAAAAAAGTTAATCATCTTTTAGTAGATAGTAACTTATAGTAATAGAAACTTACTCTAAGGTTGTGTTTGGTATGAAGGAAAATGTTTTTTCATGGAAAATGTTCGTAGAAAATGTTTAACTTGAAATCAGTAGTTATTTGATTAATTTTTAATGTTTGATTGGTGAGTAGAAATTATTTTTCGGAAATTGATTTTTGAGTGAAATATGTTTTTGATATCTTTTATTTTTTATTAGAGTAAAACATAATTTTGAAGTGGAATTTATTTTTTAAAAAATACCAAAATTAAATTTTTTCGTTGG
>NC_028640.1:45799064-45814465 GCF_001406875.1 Solanum pennellii | reverse complement strand
GGGGTGGGTTGGGGCTGGTAGAGTGGGGTGGGGTGGGCGGAGGTTGGAAGAGAGTTTTGGAAAATCATTTCCTTAAGTTTAGAAGGGAGGTCATTTTCTTTAAATTTGAGGAAAATGAGTTGATTTGGAAAATATTTTCCAAAACATTTGACTCAACCAAACATGATAAAATTAGAAAATATTTTCAGGAAAAGTTTTTCTTCATACCAAACACACCCAAAATCTTTTTGCTTCTTAAATTGAAATAATCTTTTACTCGGAAAAGCAAAAAAATACAAATGCTTGGAGTAGTAATATTGTAGTTTGTGACACTTACGTTTTTTTGGAATGTTATTTGTTCAGTATATAAGGTGTGTGAAACGTAATAATTCTATTCCGCATTAAGTGAATTTTTGAAGCTTTTTTCGTTATCAAAATAGTTGAATTTTTCAATGTTCGAGATAGGTGTTTGAAATTTTTTCCATGTATGGGTTTTCACATATTGAAGTTTTCTATCTTCTAGGAGATCAATTCAACACTTAGAAAGTTATATTTATGAAAAATGCACAAGTACCACCTGAACTATTACTGAAATTTCAGAGATCACCTTAAATTAACTAAGGTCCTATTACACCCTTGGACTTATTTTTTTTTTGTAATTTTTTGTACCTTTTGTCTAACGTGGCACATTCCGTGAATCCACACAATTGAGGTGCGTGGGAGATATTTGGATGACATGTAATCCCAAAAGGTGCACAAAATACCAACAAAAAAAAAGTTTAAGGGGGTAATAGGACCTTAGTTTAGTTAAGATGTGACTTTGAGATTCGGTCATAGTCTAGGGAGCTATTTGTGGATTTTTTTCCCTCATCATATATTATTATAAGTGGGAACAAAAAAAAAAATTAAAATTTGAATTACAAGTATACCCTTACTATAAATTAAAATATTATAAAACATTTAACTATTTAAGTTAAATATTAAACTATTTCATTTTAATTAAAATGTTGATAGACTTTTGCACTTCCTTAGGTTAATTCCTAATTAAAATATCTAACTTAATAATACCTATTTTGTATAATATATATATATATATATTCTCTTTTTTGAGATTTATAACGTCTAAATAATTTGATTAATGTTTTATTCTCTATCTATAATTACACTGATTAAATTAAATTATATCAAACTGGTTAGTAAAAAGAGCAACCCTCCATCTCCCCATGTATAAGATGATGATTATTTCATTAAATATACAAATTCTTCAACTTTTCATATTCTCTTTTAATTGTTAATAATACTCAGTTGTGAGTTAATGACATTAATAGTCTTTAATTTCTTATCTTAATATCATTTGTAGAGGTAAAGTTATGGTCTCCATTTATAATTCCTATAAATCTTTTTTTTTAAAAAAAACTAAATGGTGAGGCTCGTAAGCCTTTGCTATATAAATCTCTAACTAATGGAGGAATATTTTTTGTTCACCAATTACCTCCTTTTGATGAGATTATTCTGGCGATTTTCAGGTACCATTTATGTTATTTTTTTTGTTAACTATCATAATATTATATAAGATTTTAATAGTTATATTTTGTATCCTACTTTCATCATTATCACTTTATATGACTATTTTTTCAACTGGTTTGCTGTTTTATGAATTCTTGAATTTATTTGGAATCTTATATTTGTATATTGTATTTTGCCATGTAAAATATCATTTTTTTCTTATTCATATTATATCAGCTCATGATTTATCACAATATATTATTCTACTTCTTTTATTAATGTGGATTGTAGGGACACGTACAAAAAATTTATGGTTATTGATGGAGTAACTCATTCATCTTATTGAGATTTTTGTAGCTTTAATGATTATTCATCCAAAATTTTGCTAGATGTCTTGTTTTTTTACAATTTATGTTTACTTCTCTTTTAATATTATTTTTTATTTAGATTTCAATTTCATAATCGATAAGCTACTTTTAAAAAACTGAGACATTTTCAAATTGATGTATGTTCAAATAGTTTATGTTATCGACGTATATCATGAAGAAGACTCTTGAATTTGATAGGATATGGGAGAAAGAGTCAATAAGAACTCGAAATATTATGTACTAATTTTGTATTTATTGTTTAATCTACATTATGATTGATCAACGTCTTATGAAGAATGTACACATTGTATTTTTTTTCCTTCTCTATTTTTTCTGTGTTTTTTTTTGTCTCTATTAGACATCTTAATTTAGTTTACTATGAAGTCGTAAGTCTAAATACTTGTTTGAGCTCAAATTAGCCATTTGTGACTTTATTAAAAGTTTGTTAACTATTAACCAAAGTTTAAAAGTTATAGTAGATTGCTTAAAAAGAATTAATTTGAAACATCAAAATGTGCCCCTCATTGGTGTTTTATGGTTATATTATTAAAGATTGATTTATAGTTTTTGTATTATATTATTCATTGCATCTTGTTTACACACTATATGTTTTCATTGCATTTTAGTCATTCTAACATATCTAGGAACACACATGCAAAGCACGTGTCTAGAAACTAGTATTTATAATATCACAAAAGGCAATAGTTGAAATTATGATTTACCCTATGCTCTTGAATATTATTCTTAATAGGTGTGCTTTGCCTTAAGAATTACACTTAATATGGGAATATAAGGAGTATAATGAAAAGATTATAGAATAATATTATATGTAAAAATACTAGGTAAAATGGTTTGGTGGACCCTTGTACTTGTATGAGTTTGTATTGTAAACCCTTATACTTACTCATTTGTCATCTGGACCCTTGAACCCAGCTAAACTCAACATATTAAACACCTTTTTTACCCTTTAATTGTGAGTGTACCACAAATGTGTGACACGTAATTTTAAAAATAATTATAAAATGACATGTGTATATATATACCACTTCATGTCATCTTGACATTTTAATAATATTTAATTAATGCATTTATGATTTTTATTTCATTTTTCTTTCATCTTCCTTACACTTTTTTTAGCAACATTTTCTACTCTTTTCAATGAAGAAAAAACACGAGAACTAATCAAGGAATTCATCTTTGTTTTCATCAAAATCAAAAAAGCACAGTGTGTTAACATCGTCGTAGACATCTATCTATGTGAGGCTATCTAAACCTACATTTTTTCTTTTTCGTTTTTTTCTTCATTCCCACAAAATTGCTTGAGTATTTTTGTTGATTTTATTTTATTTTTAGTTTATGTATATAAATTTTGTGACTTATTTTTGTATTTGTATGTTGTTTGTTTAGATTTCATCTTCTATTTATCTCTCTTTCTAATTTTTAGGTTTTTAGTTGATTATACTGATTTTCTTGAATTTTTTGGGGGATTTTATTTTTATGCTCTCAATTACATGTTCATGATGATAGGATTCTAAGAAAAACAACGTTCGTGATGATGTAGAAAACTACAATAGGATTAACCACAAAAAGAAGCAAACAATTAACTGGAAATGCATAGAAATAAAAGAGGATTAAAACGATGAAATAAATGGACAAGAAATTTGAAGAAAGAAGATTAAAAAAGAGGCAAGAAAAAGCTTAAATTTTTCAATAATGGTGTTAAATGTGAATGGGAAAGAAGACTTTATAAAACCCTAATGTGTCTATTAGACCCTTTTAACCAAATTCCACTATCCTCAGGTGTGTATATCACACGCCCCTTGGTTGTATCTGCCACAAAGGAGGCCAAGTCAAAAAACGTTTTTAAGATGATGAGTGTAGATGGGTTCAGGGGTCCAGATGACAAATGTATAAGTAGAAGGGTTCACAATACAAACTTACACAAGTACAAGGGTTCACTAGACCCTTTTGCCAAAATAATAATACTCCATGTTTACACTTTTTTCTTTTCTACTAATTGGGATGATTTTTTCAGTATATAGTCATGTTTTCTTTGGTTAGATTGAGATTATACTACAATTTAATCTTATATTAATTAATAATTCTTAAGATATATCAATGTTTAAATACTAATCCTAGACTTTACGCTCTACACAGTACACGTTCTTTTTATCATGAAGTTTAGTTGATTTTGTCTGACTTGAGACATCATAGGTTTTTTTTTAATTGAAGGAGAGAGACATGACTTTCTAGAAATTTAATCAATAGGATCAACAGATTGCCCCGTATCCGTTGCAAGAGAATACTCTCTTTGACACATATATTAGACCCTAGCGCAAGAATATATTTCTCTAGTCCCGTAACAAAGCAAAGAAGGATTCATGGGCAGAAAAATTCATGCTTCAAGAGAATCCCCTTTTTCACTTGGTTATGAGACTGGAGAAATATATGTCTCAAAGAACCATGATTTTTCCTCTTTCAAACAAAAGTGCTACAATCAAAATTTTGAGTCATATGCAATAATTTATGTGAAATCCTTATTGAATGATTTTTTCTAATTTCAAATCAGAAGTACTAAAATCAAAATCTTAAATATACACACATAAAAGGTAACGAAGTGAATGGATACCTTGTTCTAGTTTGAATAAAAAGAATCTCCATAAAAAAATTGAATATAGAATGTTAGCCCCTATATCGAGTTGTTGTAGATCAATCCATTCTTTTATTGTTGTAGTTGTTGGTGGAACACACACTACTGTTGTTGTTGATGGAGGAAAAGAGGTTTGTTGGATAAATTGAGATGGTTGAATGGGATATAATTACAAATGTTGATTACCATTTTGTTTCATGATTATGACTTGATCATCTAATTTTTCCTAGTGAGCAGTTATCAAATTCTAAAGAGAAATTTAAGATAAACCATTAAAATTAGTCATGTGAGGAGCAAAAAAGTCATCAAAAGAATTCCAAACACATTTAAAGAAGTCCAAGTATAACTTCGGAGCTACAACATTGTCAGGTTTATTAATATTTTAACTTCTTACAACCGCACCTTTATCCCAGTCATGATAATTCATTTTAAATCTATATAAAATGATATCTAGTTAAATGTTAAAAAAAATGAGCTTATAAGAGAAACTAATGATGTTTTCTACTGAACTAGAGAGAGAGAAAAATGATCCAAAGAGGGGTTTTCTAATGGAGGAAGTAGATGATCAAAGAAACGTTTAATGTGTATGACATTATAACTCAAAGGTTGAGATGAAGAAAAGTGAATTAATTTCAAAAATATATAGAGAAAATTAAATGTCTATATACCTACCCGACGCATCCACATTTACTTTATAGTTTATGCACAAGAAATATTTTTTTCTACTTTAGAGTGAGTAGGATTAGCAACAAAAGAGAAGTCAAGGATAGTAACGCCTACATTTTGTTTTATATCATACATATCATACCATATTGTAATGACTCGAGAGCACCCCCTAGTCGTAACATGGCATATGCGATCTCGAAGAGATCTTATACAAGCCCTTAGCGTTCATTCATTAGAAAATATGGAAGAATTTAAAACATAACTCGAAAAAGTATTTCATAAAAGAGGAAGTCTTTCTAACATTATTGTCTCAAACCATCTATGAATGAAATGAATAAAGTCATGGGATACAGCCCACATAAAGTCTAAAACATAAAATTAAATGTTTATGAAGGTAAATGGATATTGTCCTCAAAGACCTGAGAAGTCACAAAGATATTCAATCTTCTAAATTCTTGAAACTCTACCCTCAAAGAGAAACTCAAATATCCAACCCCACATTTGGTTATAATGTAGGCAATATGCGTTAGTACAAAGGTACTAAGTATGGAAGCGAACAAAACATTATAGGAGCATCTCAAATGGTTAGACAACATAAGACATAAGCATAAGAGGTAATAACATAAGAAGCATATCATAAAAAGTCAACATAAGACATAATCATAATTTAATACTTCAACCATTTGTCCTGTATACTCAAGTGAACTACGTCCCACGCCACCGTTAAGTATACTTGTGTAAGGCTAAGGTAGTATACCATACTACTACCTAAGCTAAGTACCTCTCTTTCGTTATTTTTGGTGATATCCCACCTTCATACTTAAGTAGAGCACTACACCCCAGGAAACCTCAAGGCAGACTTGTCCAATGCATGTGGGGCATCCCATTCTACCTCATACACTAAGCATATCATGAAGTCACCCTATTCACGTGTTACTCCCTCTTAAGTGTCACTAAGGACCTAATTTCATATTTTACAAGGAACTATCATCTTAAGTCAATCTTAACATGGAAGGCAACTACCACTACCCAAGCTAGCCATACATCATCAGAGGACATTTCATAAGTAGCTTCAAGTCATACTTGTGTCATATATGAATGACATACGATTCTTCCATTCACGCTAAATACTCATTTAGGCTAGCTTACTCAATGCTAACTATCTTTCATACTAGTCTATCTAGAATAGCATACTATCACCTAGGGGTATAGTGCTCTAATTTAGCAGAAAACATTATTAGTTTCTCTTATCAGCTCATTTTTATTTTTTTACATCTAAGTAGATATCATTTTATATAGATTTAAAATAGGTGATCATTATTGGGATATAAGTGCGGTTTTAAGAAGTTGTATATTAATAAACTTGACAATGTTGTAGCTCCTAAGTCATACTTGGAGACTTCATTAAATGATGTTTGGAATTCTTTTGATAAAATTTTTGCTCGTGACATGACTAATTTTAATGGTTTATCATAATTTTCTCTTTAAATTTTCAAACTGCTCACCAGGAAAACCATATGATCAAGTCATAATTATGAACCAAAATGGTAACCAATAGTTGTTCTAATATCCTATTCAACCATCTCAGTTTATCCATCTACCAACTACAACACCAAAAGAATGTATTGATCTACAACAACTCGGTATAGGGGCTAACAATTATCCTAATTTCACTTTTTCCATGAAGACTCCTTTGGTTCAAACTAGAACAAGGAAACCATTCCCTTCATTACATTTTATATGTGTATGCTCAAATTTTAGTACTTTTGATTTAAAATAAGGAAAAATCATTAAATAAGGATTACACATGAATTATTGCAAGAGGAACATGATGAGTCTGAATATTGAAGTATAACTGAAAAACTGGTCAAATACATTAGAGTCTGACTATGGGAGCCATTAATAACCGACAGAACCACCACATGAGTTATCCATGATGTCAAATGTACACACCACATTGAAGGAACCGATATACCTTGCTAGGGGTATAGAGGCGTTTATGGCGTAATCACTAAAACTAATGCCCATAGAGATGACTTAGCCTATGAGGGTATACTAAAACCTGGTCCACTCGGTTCTAAGCATACTCCAAACTGAATATGTATATCTAACACACATAACTGAAACATTGAATAACTCAAATACTAACATGAAAGTCTGAGAATATAACAATGATAAACTGATAATGTAACATTCCAAAAACGATGCATGTATAATTGTTTAATTGACCTAGCATGTATCATTCATAAACTAAAAGAATCTACACAACTAGGGTTATGAGTTTCATGCAAAGAAGTAAGCAAAGATTCCACAACTAATATCTAAGGATTTACAAACTTTAGGTTTAAGCAAGATACATCAATCAAGAATCTAACTGAATTCTAGGGACCTAATCGGTGAAAGGAACCCACTAGTGAAATCCCATTACTTGGTGACGAAATCTATGAATAAATCCTTCAATTTTGGGGAAAAAACTGAAGAAAACGTGTTGCATTCTTGGAAGGGTTTTGGTCGCCTATTTCCTCCTCTTTTTTTCTAAGTTTGATGAGTTTTTCTTAACAAGTGTCTTTTTCCTTATAAATTACACTTAATGTGGAATATAAGGAGTATCGTGGAAATATTTTATAATATTATTATGTATAAAAATAATATATATCCATGTTTAATCTTTTTTCTTTTCTACTTGACATGGTGTTTTTATTACATAGCTATTCTTTCTTTAGTTAGATTCAGATTAGACCACAATTCAATATTTATTAAATAATCATTCTTAAGCTACGTCAATGTTTAAATACTAAGCGTAGACTTTAGGCTCTACAACATACATGCTCTTTTTATTATGAAATTTAGTTATTTTTTCCGACTTGAATCATCATAGGTTGTGTTTTAAGTAAAGGAGAGAGACATGACTTTCTAGGAATTGAATCCATAGGCTCAAGGGCAAGCCCTCTATCTGCTACAAGGGAATACACACTTTCGCACATATATTAGACCCTAGTGCAAGAAAAATTCGCTATAGTCCCGTAACACTTCAAAGGTGGATTCCTGTACAGAAGAATCCATGCTTAAAGAGAATCCCCTTTTTTCGCTTGGTTATGAGACTAGAGCAATATATGTGTCAATGAGGGGATTCTTTTGCTGCCGATACGGGGGTATGCCCGTGAGCCAATTGAACCAATTCCTAGTTAGTCATGTCTCTCTCTTCACATAAATCACAATTCATGATGATTAAAGTTACACAAAAATAACTTAAATGTATGATAAAAAGAATGTAGGTTGTAGAGCCTAAAGTTTAGGATTAGTACTGATGTAGCTTAAGAATGATTATTTTTTAACTAAAGATTGTAAATAAAGATTGGATTGTTGTCTCCAAGGTCAATAAAATGGAACAATAAAAACACAGTCTCAAGTAGAAAAACAAAAATGAGTAAACAAAAAAATGTTAGATTATTTATGTAGAGTGAAAAATTAAAGTTGGATTTTTCAGCAAAATGACTTTGTGTTAGTTAATTAGGTAGGCATTTTTTATTACTTTTTAATGAAATTTCCATAGTTATATGATTTTAGTGGGAATATAATAATTATATGACTATTTATGAAATTAACCACATCTTTATTTTTACTAGGTATGTATTGATCTTAAAGTTGTCGTTTATTCTTTATGAGCTATTGGTCTAAGAGTATATTAGTCTACTAGAAAATAAGGAATTCCAATGGATGGAATTTCATAACTGAATAATAAAATTTCATGATAATATTATTTAGCTATAGATTAGAACAAAAAAAAGAAAAATCATGAATTTGCAAGGAGCTTTTAATCACGAATTAGTTAGCGATTACCAATAACTCCACAGCTATTTAATGTTTTTATTTGTATCGATCACTAAATTAATGATCTCTATTTGGTTCTTTCTAAAAATAAGTTCTGAAGGCATTTTATCTTAGTAAAAAGAATAAATAATAAGATTAACCAATTTTATTCATGAATCTTTGTGTGTATTGATGGGACAGGTACCACGCCCCAAGGCCTATACCCCTTGTCATAAACACGAGCCCTAGGATCACGAGTGACCCCAAGCTAACCCTGAACAGACATATTTTAAGCATACTAAAACAACTGAATAAAAGATACTATGCAGAAGCTTAAATCATGAGATAATTGGAAGATGGGAAATACCCAATACTGATGTGAATATATATTGAAATTCTAAGTGTTAAATGCTAAAGCTAAATCTAAAACTATGTTTAAAAAAGTCTCTAACTAAATAGAGTTGTTGGGACAGGTCCTCATCACAACTAAAAAATAAATAAACATGTCCATTGTCCTCAATGTATGAGGACTCACCACTAATGCTGTTGAGTATGGATTGGGAATTGATGTATGCGTGATCTGAATGCTGAGGACCTGAACCTACATCAATAATATAATCAATCTTATATTAATATAACCATTCTCAAGCTACATCAATTTTTAAATTCTAATCCTACACTTAAGGCTCTACACCCTACATGGTCTTTTTATCATTAAGTCTAGTTATTTTTTGTCTGACTTGAATCATCATAGGTTGTGTTTAAAGTGAAGGAGAGAGAGATGAGTTTCTAGTCCCTAGTGCAAGGGAAAATTCTCTCTAGTCTCGTAACAAATAAAAGGAGGATTCATGGACAGAAGAATTCATGCTTCAAGAGAATCCCTTTTTTCGCTTGGTTACATGACTAGATCAATATATTTGTCAAATAGCGAATTCTCTTCCAGCGGATACGGAGCGTACCCTTGAGCTTATTGATCCAATTCCTAGTAAGTCATGTCTCTCTCTTTCACATAAGTTAGAATTTATGATGATTCAAGTCAGATAAAGATAACCTAAATTCATGATAAAAAGAACATGCAGGGTGTAGAGCCTAAAGTTTAGGATTAGTATTTTAACATTTACGTAGCTTAAGAATGGTTATATTGGAACTATAAGATTAGATTGCAGTCTCTAAGCTCAATTTAATGATATAATGAAAACATTGTCTCAAGTAGACAAACAAAAATGAGTAAACAAAAACAGTTAGATTATTTATGTAGAGTGAAAAATTAAAGTTGGATTTTTCGGCTACATGACTTTGTGTAAGTTAATTAGGTAGGCATTTTCTGATTACTTTTTTATGAAATTTCCATAGTTATATGATCTTAGTAGGAAGGTCATAATTATATGAAAATTTATGAAATTAACCACATCATTTTTTTTCCTAGTATATATTGATCTTAAAGTTGTCGTTCATCCTTGATGAAATATTAGTCTAAGAGTATATTAACCTACTAGAAAATAATGAATTAAGATGGATGAAATTTTATAGCTGAACAATAAAATTTCATGCTAATTTTTTTTAGCTATGGATTAGCGCAAAAAAAAATTAAAGAATATTCATGAATTAGCAAGGAGGTTTTTAGTGATGTATTAGTTAGAATTACTGACAAATCCCATAGATAATTCAATACTTTTAGTAGTATCTATCACTAAATTAATGATCTCTATTTGGTTCTTTCTAAAAATAATTTCATAAGACATTTTGTCTTAGTAAAAACAAGAAATATTAAGATTTACCAATTTTATCCATGAATCTTTGTGTGTATTGATGGAAAAGTGATACGCGTTGCGGCTATTCCCTTGGCGTAAACACGGGATCTAGGATCACGAGTGACCCCAAGCTAACCCTTAGCTGGCATATCATAGGCATAATATAAATACTGAAAACAGGATTCTATGCAACAACTTAAATTATGAGATAACTGAAAGATGGGAAATACCCATACAAATCTGAATATATAATAAACTTCTAAATGTTAAGTGATACTAAACAGTCGCTCAAATGCTAAAGTTGAATATAAAACTATATCTAAGAAAGTCTCTAACTAACTCGATTTGTTGGGACATGTCCCAGGAAAAACTGAAACTGAAATAAAAGACTGAAATGGAAAACATGTATATTGTCCTCAAAGTGTGAGGACTCACCCCTAATGCTGGTGAGTATGGATCGGGAACCAAATATATGTGTGATCTGAATGCTGAGTACCTCAAAATGCATCATGAAAGGATGTAGCTCTGAGTATGCGTCAGTACTTTGAATGTACGGAGAATGCGAGATAAGAATATAAATGAAAAAATATGTAAGTTGAACAAGGATAACTAAGAAATGACGCATCTGAATATAATGTAAATACTGAAATACATTGAAATGAACTATATGAATTTAATTAGGAAGTACTAATTATTAAAATGCTTAGACTGAATACTAAAATATTTAAAACCTAGTTAAATGCACCAGAGTCTGATTGTGGGAGCTACTATTAACCTACATAAAATAACATGAGCTAAACGTGGAGTCCGATGTATACTCCCCATTGAGAGGACCTAATATACATTTCCATTCCAGAGTATAAAGGCATTACTCGTATGATCGCTAAATTTGATGCCCAATGAGGGGATTTATACTCCTACAGGGGCACGTAGTTTTGAGACTATGAGGGTACGTTTAAACCTAATCTAACTAAATGCTAAGCCTACTCCAAATTGGAATGTATATGACACAATATAACTAAATTATTGGAAATGAAAATGCAACATTAAGTACTGACAATGAACATTCAAAATCTGAGGCATGCTTAATTGTTCAACAGACCTAGCAATTGTTATTGATAAACTAAGAGAATCAATGATAGTATGGTTCTATATTTCATGCAAATAACTAATCAACAATTTCATGAAAAAACATGATAATCTTATTAGGAATATTATAAGAGCTATATCATAATAATGCTTCAAGGTTTTAGACACTCTAGATCTAAACAAGATATCAAGGATCAAGAATCTGACTGAATTCTAAGGACCTAGTGGATGAAAGGAACATACTAGTTCAATCCCACATACCAGTGATGAAATATATGGAGAAATACTTCAATTTAGGGGATGGAACTGAAGAAAAACTCCTACTTGTTCTTAAGAGGAAATTGTCGAATATTCTCTTCTTTTGCTCTAAGTTTGAGTAACTTAGGTTAAAAGTTTAAATATTGCAAAAGTATATTTTTATTCATAAAGTTTGTACAAATGTCATATCCTGGGAGCACCCCCTTGCCGTAACCGTCATCGTCGTCCTCTTTGAGGACAAAGACTACCCTCTTAGCCTACATCATTACATGTATAGGTTAAAATGCGGAAATTTGTAAAAATTTTCATTACTACTACATGGAGGTTTACATAGACCTCTACATACACATAATAGTTATATCGAGCATACATAGACCCTTCATAACTTAGTCTTCTAATTTTATTATACGTATATATATATATATATATATATATATATATATATATAGTCTAAAAAACATGTCTCATCTCATAACCATCTACCAATAGTGTAATAATTTGGGAGTAGCCCATACATCAATATAACAAGACCACGTATAGGTCATACAATGTTTAGTAATGTGAGGACCTACCCAACTTGGATGAATGAGAGTTCCAAGTCTTCCTTCAAAGTCGTCTCAAAAGCCCTTCAATGACCAGAACTTAAAATGTTGGGGAAAATGGAGAAAATGGGGTAAGTACACCACTTGTACTAAGTATGGTACCATATGCAAACATATCATGAAATCACAATAAGAAACGGGACGATTGATAAAGGTATGAAATTTACTTTGAAAAGCCTTATGCACATTCAAGAAGACCATACCAATAAATAAAACATATTCATTAAGTCATAGGCATGTACATCACAAGACCAAAAAAACAAAGTCTAGTCAAGGCAGCATGCACATCACATAATTAAACACATTGTCAAAGTAACTCTATAATCAAGTTTTAATAGCACAAGCATGAATAAGAGTATATTTCAATATAATTAAAGCAAGACCATTACTCATCACCGTTTTTAATACACTTGTGGAATGACTAATCAAAGCCCTATAACCTTACCTAATCAAGTAAACCTAGCAAGAACCATAACCAATGTCCAACTTCACATAATATAACATTAAGAGTACATAATATCATACTTTAACAATAGAGAGCAAGTACATGGTCATTATAGTAAATCAACATCACATAGTGTCATTTACATGTAAGATCATCATTTACATATAATTTACATTTATAAGCATATACATACATAAGAACATCATCCTAAGACTTCCCTTACGGCTAACTAGTGCAATATATAGGTAGAGTCCCATAACCCTGTCTAGACTAAGCTAAACCCCTTACGTCATCATAGTTAGAGTTCAATCCTTTAGTTCATTTTACCTTTTGGGAACAACTTTCCTTAACCGACATATACCACATGAGCTAATGTGGAATCCGGTGTCATGGAATACTACACCAAAACAAGGCATACTACTTACCAAGGTAGTACCAAAGCATGAATATAGCAACTTCGTGGATCCACTAGCCTATGGGGGGAAACATAGATCAAGAACTAGGAGATATAGTTGGGACCCTCCTTATTATGCATGCATTGGAGTCTCAAATCTCAAGAGTACATTAGTGATCCTACCTTTCCCATGTGGGTAAGGACACTCCTCACTCTAGTTCATCATAGCTCAATAAGAATTGAATGAGTATTGTCCTTTCATTACAATTTATATAAGTGAGCTAAGCACTTTAACATATTCACATCATCATAAGACACATTGGTAAGTTATCACCATCCTTATAATATTTAAATCTTAGACAACACCTCATAAACATCATACCCACCCTATAAATCTTAACATCATACATACTTCAGTACCACATCATCACTTAACCACAATTAACCATAATTGAAGTAAAGAGTGGGGATCACAAGACTTACCAAGCCTTCTTCATAATCCATCATCAAGGTCTTACCATCAACACTTAACTCAACCCAATAAGGGTGTAATATCATCACACAACAATAACCAACATGATAACAAGGTCAATTGAATAACTACATCACAATGGATCTCTAGGTCAAAGTTTAAGATAAGAGACTTAGGTCAAAGTCATAATAAGATTAATTACTCAAGAAATAGTATGATAGGACTATAATTCACCCTAATATATTCATAATTGATATAATATCATCATCTAGTAGTAATTCAACCAATAACAAATTCAATTGAACCAAGATTAATAAATTCATATCAAGATCATAACCTAAGGTTAAGGGGAATAGGTCATGTTCTACAAACTAGACCATTCCATCAAGAATTAACATAATTAAGTTAAAATACATGTTAATCTATTCATAATATCCAAAATAAATTATAAACAAATCAATGCATGAGATAAATTTTGAGATTGGAGAACACCCACTTGAAAACCCAACTTCTGAAGTCAATTTGATGGAACCCTTTGAGGAAAGAGGTCTCAAAGGTGAAAGGAATTGCATACCTTACAAATTGATGAAGAAATTCTACCCTTTTCAGCCCTTGAAACCACCCCTATCTTGGTCTTCAATGGAGTTCTTCAACTCTAGAGAGAAATAAGAGAGAAGGAAGAGAATTTGGGTTTGTGAATTATGGGAGATTAGGTTAGTCTAATTAGGTTAGGGTACTTACATATGTTCTTAACTAATTTAATTAGGCTTCCAGAAATCATTAACTAATTAGGTCAGCAATTCAAAAGGCAAGGTTTTGTTGAAGGATAATTATAAACGACAGTAAAAGTAGTAATACAAAAGGCGACTTGTTCTTGAAGGTTATTTATATACGGCAGAGATCAGTACCCATTATTGATTTTCTAAATCAAAAATTAATTTTATTTGTAACTTGTCTTCTATATCCGTCGGTAGAACATACATTTAGGGGAAGAAAAGTGGAAAACCGTGAGATTAATAAGAAATTGGGATATTTAATAGGAATTTGTAATGGGGTTTGTGTATGGATTCAAACGAAGGGAACCTAAATTCTTGATAGCAATAGTATAGATTTATAAAGTGAAATACCTGGAGAGTCCGGAGGAATTTCCAGTGTCATGTTGAACGACTTTATATTCGTGGAAAGAAAATTCGGTAGGCCGTGAGGTCGTGGGAACGCGTCGTGCTTCACATCTTAAAACACAGGGTACAGGAACTGAGAATTTGATGTACAAATTTGTACGGGCCTTTTAGACAAGACGTACGATGTTTAAAAGGAGTTCATAGGGCATCTGTTGACACCATTTCTCTTTTGAGTTCTGATGCGAATGGGTAGTGTTATTTATGTGGAAATATAGATCGGGTAAATAGGA
>NC_028640.1:45731022-45789064 GCF_001406875.1 Solanum pennellii | reverse complement strand
ACTGGGGCAGAAATTTTGAGTAAACTCAAAATTTCACCAAAAGTTTCTTCTCAACAAGCAGTCAGCTTACAACGAAGATTAAATGATAGCTCCACTTTTGAGTCAGACGTTGTAAAGTCTCAACCTATGCCAAAGTCAAATATTCGACATCAGCTTTTATTAAGTGATAATTTCAAAATCTTTCAAAGTTTTTTTTATTTATTTTATTTTATTTTATTTTATTTTTATTTTTTCTTTCCTATTCCCTTTTTATGGA
The DNA here is from genome assembly GCF_001406875.1 of Solanum pennellii. Taxonomy (NCBI): domain Eukaryota; kingdom Viridiplantae; phylum Streptophyta; class Magnoliopsida; order Solanales; family Solanaceae; genus Solanum; species Solanum pennellii. Next base: position 45,788,808 of record NC_028640.1, on the reverse strand, counting down.
AAAAAAAAAGAGAAAACAGACGCTCGAAGAGGTGTGGATGGCAAGCCAAAGGATCACGCTGCGCCAAATCATGGATACAGATCAACCTTCCCCCCTTTTAAAACTAACTGTTTTTCTTTGAATGTAGAAATACAGGTACATATACAAAGGCAACTGCAACAATCAACATCACCACATTTGAGCCCGACATATGACACTCGATCTTTCCAATAAGGCGGATGCCCAAGCTACTGTATGCCCTCAAGCAACTGTTGTGCTGACAAATTACATTATGCCCGATATTGCATCATTTTGCACCTACGCCTGATATCACACTATGCTCAAAGAACTACATCATTATATTACGCCCGAGAATGCCGAAATGCATCATTGCATTGCGCTCGATATTGCATGTGCCCGATAATGCATGTGCCCGAAGAAATGCATCATTGCATTGCGCCCAAAGAAATACATCATTGCATTGTGCCCGAAGAAATCCATTATTGCATGTGCTCAATACTGCATGTGCCCGAAGAAATGCATCATTGCATGTGCCCGAAGAAATGCATCATATGATGTGCTCGATATTGCATGTGCCCGAAGAAATGCATCACCGCATTGTGCCCGAGACTGCATTGTGCCCGAAATTTGCATAAGCTCAAGATTGCATCGTGCTCGAAGTTTACATGTGCCCGAATCAAATCAAGTCATAAGTATCAACAGATGTCAAAAACAGATACGCTCTCTTTACTCATTACTGATATCCCAAAGGCGTCATCCTCCAAAGGCATCATCTTTCATAGCCTGCGGACTTCATGTCATGGCCTGAGGACTTATTTTATGCATACCATGTTCCTAAGGCGTCATAGTCTAAAGGCATCATCCTCATGGCCTACGGACATCATATCATGGCCTAAGGGTTTAATTTCTTTCTATCATGATCCGAAGGTGTCATAGTCTAAAGGCGTCATCTTCATGGCCTGCAGACAACATTTTCAAGACCTGAGGATACATTTCGCGTATCATGGCCCTAGACATCATAGCCTAAGACATCATTTTGCATGGTCTTAAGGCAAACATTCATGGTCTATATGGGAAATTGCATCATATTTACATTTACCGCTTATTTTGCTCTAATTACTCTACTACAAGTTACAGTTATGCAGATTACAGACAAAGTCGCCTTCTGGACGGCTGTTCCCTTGCTTACACACAAAGGCTCCGACAAATTCTTGGCTACTCGAACTATCGTTTCGCTATCATTCAGGCTACCATGAAGATACCTTCGGATTCAACTCACCACTGTGACTTTCTATGTCTTCAGCTAGGCTCGTCCGCCTTACAATGCGACATCTAGGCTCGTCCGCCTTACAATGCGACATCTAGGCTCGTCCGCCTTACAATGCGACATCTAGGCTCGTCCGCCTTACAATACGACATCTAGGCTCGTCCGCCTTACAATGCGACATCTAGGCTCGTCCGCCTTACAATGTGACATCTAGGCTCGTCCGCCTTACAATGCGACATCTAGGCTCGTCCGCCTTACAATGTGACATCTAGGCTCGTCCGCCTTACAATGCGACATCTAGGCTCGTCCGCCTTACAATGCGACATCTGGGCTCATCCGCCTTACAATGCGACATCTAGGCTCGTCCGCCTTATAATAGGGCATTTAGGCTCGTCCGCCTTAAAACGACATTTAGGTTTGTCCATCTTATAGGACATTTAGGCCGTCCACCTTAAAAAGGACATCTAGGCTTGTCCGCCTCATAGTACATTTATGTTCGTCCGCTTTATAAGATATTTAGGCTGTCCGCCTTAAAACGACACTTAGGCTCGTCTGCCTTAAAATGACGTTTANTGACACTTAGGCTCGTCCGCCTTAAAGTGACGTTTAGACTCTCCTTATAACTAGATATTTTCGTCTATATTATTATATCTTCATAGTGTCAAATCTATTGGAGTTTGGCGTTATTCTTCAGATTTAGGTTTCAATCCTTCAAGAAGTTAAAAACTATCAAGGCTTGCACTACGTCTCAAACAGATACGCTTTTTATCACCTCTTGTCTATTTAATAGAGCTCATATTTTATTATTATTATTGGTCATACTTTATCTATTTATAAGCTAACATTTTATCTAGAATTTGCAGATATNTATATGATCAATCGCCCTTGATTACAATTATCACGCTATCCTCTATCACAACAATGACTATATCAATTCTTCGCTTTTCATACTCCGAACCCTCGCTCAAAGGCTAATAGCCTTACTCTATCATGCTCTTCTCGCTTCTCTGTCACGCTCTTTCAGCCTCTCAATCTCTCTTTTCTCGCTACTCTATTCTTATCCATTCAAGCCGATATCGTGCCTTTCAAATACCTTACCGCTCTTTCAACTTTTAAGAGTTTCATTTGCTCTTGAATCTAGAACTACACACGACCTGATTCTCGTATAACCAGAGATATGTAGGCGACTTAAAACCAAAGTCTCGGTCGTACCCTTTTTCCACTCTATATCGTTTCAATTGATCCACTGACATCTGTCGTCGGTCGGACAAAATCGGCTACTAAGTCAACGTTGGTTGCCTGACAATTCATTCATTCTCAATCAACCAAGGGGCAGCTGTTGACACCCAATTTTGACCGACCTTTAACCATTTATAGGATTATATTCGACTAAATACGTATTTTAAAATTTTACTTAAAGTTTTGAAGTTTTAGTCGATTTTTCTCAAAAAATTATATATTTTAGTATCATTTACTTTATAAAATTATTGTAAATGTTTTAAAATTTAGATGATTTTCAATTATACAAAAAAATATATGTAGTATTTTAACAAAATTATTTAAATTCTAGCCTATTCTATTCTAATTTTTTCCAATTCTAGCCAACTCCAATTAAGTTTCTTATTACAATCATAGCCTCTCTTTCATTCCAATTCTAGCCAAATGTTATTGCAATTTTAGCCATTCGATATCTTTGTCAATCTAATTTCATGAAATCATCTTTTGATCTCATCCGTCTATTTAATTAATTCCTAGATCTAATCCTAACCCTCCATACCTATCTAATCGACGGTTGTGATTAAATTCCTTTCTTCTTGATTTCAATACACTAAAAAAAGATAATCAAAACCTAAAACTCATTCTCTTCCCCTCTTTCTAGAGCAGCCGCCGCCTCCACTCTCTCCTCTCCGTTCGCTCCGGCGAGAGCACCCACCGGCGACGCCCCTCTCCTCCTCCCTCCTTCTATCTCTCACCCTCTCTCCAGTCTCGTCTCCTCATCCCTTGCGAGAGCAGCAACAGCTCCGGCGAGCTGCACCAGGCGGCGTCGCTTGTTTCTCCTCTCCCTTCTCCCTTATCTCTCCCTCTCCTCCATTTTTTTTTCGGCGAGGGAGACAGCCAGGCGACAAGCAACAACAGCCATGGCGGACAACATCAGCAGCCATGACCGGCGAGGATTCAGCAGCGGTCGCCGGCGAGAACTCCTGCGCCCGGCCAGCAGCTGCAAAAAGAGGCGAACGACCACCTCTCTCTCCTCGTCGCCTCCCTCTCGTCGCTCTCGCAAATGGCGAGCAACCAGTCCCTCCAGCAGCAAGAAACAACAGCAGCAGCGACCACCGTCAACCACCAGCAGCAGCGACAATAGCAGCCAGCGAGCTCCAACCTCTCACCTCTCTTTTCCGGCGAAAACTAACTTGTCGTCCAACAGCTCCTCTCATGGAACGCCGACGAACATCAGGTTCGAGCCAGAAGATGACGGGTCTCTATAGATCCGTACGGGTATATTTCATTCAAATTATTGTATCATTATTTTAGAAACTTTGTTTCTCTTTTCATTATACATGTTGGGTTTGGTTTTCAGAGGTTAAAATGTCTCTGCATGCTCCATTTGGTCTCAAATTGAGTTATTTTATGATCTAAATTATGTCCTCGTAATTTTATAATTCCCTGTATTGTTAAAATAAGATGCATTCACTTGTAATGTCATATATTTCTCTAAATAGTAGTATTTCGGTTTATTACATTTGGAATTACTAGTTCTTGATTAAGTTCCTAAGCTAGAGAACAGATGATGCCCTTAATTGATTGTTTTCTTAGCTAAATAGAATTGTTTTGTTTAATATTGTTTGGCTACAACTCTTAAAATGGAATTCTATTATTTTGATATTAGGATTGTTACTTGTTAGTATTTGAGAAAATATGTGAGAAATTGTGTGAATTTGTTCTCATAATTTTCTCTAATTTTAGTTAATTTTGCATTTTAATTTATTCTTCAAATTTGGCGTTTTAATTATTTGGTTCTCATAATGCTCTGCCATCATGCTGATATAAGATTCCCATAGATTGTTAATTAGTTTGCCTATCTTATTTAATTCATGGGAATCTCTCTTCCCCATGGTAAGTATAAAGGCACATATTATTTCTTTCCTTAAAATTTTATTACAAACTTTTACTTTATATATATATATATATATATATATATATATATTTTTTTTTTTTTATAGTGCTGACATTTATCTCTCCTTCAATTAATATTTGTCTTGATTTGATTTATTTGTTTATTTATGGTAATATAATATAGGTGAATATTTCATTTAGTTAATTATTACTTCCCTTATATGTACTAACTGTTTTACTTTACTATTATTTTAAATAATAATTAATATTTCATTGTCCTATTTAGTGATCTTATATTAGTAAAAGAATATTTTAAAATAAATCTAATTTTGGTTCTCTTAAAATAAAGAAATAGTATTAACGGATCTTCTTTCCATTAATACTTTGTTTGATTAATTCTTACTTATTTGTTTATGACAATCTTATTATTTCCTTGTCATATTTAATTGTTCATATATTTGGTTAAATATTTGAAAAAACTTTCTGATTTTGACTCCTCTTTATTTAAGGAGAAAATATTTTGCTCTATTAATTTATTCTTACTTGTTTATATTTGGTAATGAAATATTCTTATAATTTTCTGATTTTAGCTCCCCTCTAAATTAAGGAAATAATATTATAATTGATTCCTTAATTTATTTATTTCCCTTATTTGTTTCCCCCTCCTCTACTATATAAAGAGACTCCTTTTATTCATTCAAACACCCATTTTTACTCTCAATCACAAAAACTCTCTCATCATTCTCCCTTCTCTCATTTGCTCTCTTGCTACTTAACAAAACATTAATACTCCGGTAATTATTCAAGGGTTCCTCTTTGCTTCTTATTACTTTGTTCAAGTAAAGGTTGAATCAATTCGTTTTGCTTAACGGGTTAGCATTCTTAACATTCACACTAATTTTACATTCACAATTTGTGTAAGCTATTGTTTTGTATGTAGAATTCTTCATTGAACGATTGCATATTGTCTCACCTTAACTAACAAGTGTGATTACTTGTGTAGTTATTTAATTACTTTGACAGGTTTCATATTTGAAGTTCAAGTTGAAGATTAACTGAAGAAGGATTTATTTATTTGTTTGAATGTATATATATATCTATATATNCGACGCATCCTCGGAAGTACTACCTACCCTTGAATTTCAAAAGGAATTATATGCATCTATATGTTTATGTGCCTACATCTTTTAAATCATTTTTCAAAACATAACTATTTTTTTATATACCGACCTCAAATCAAAATTGTTTCTATGGTGGAGGAGCGCGATCAATAATATCGTGGCATCATCCCTATAAAGAAACAAACATTTTTTTTAAAATAAAAATTTCATATTCAAAACTTGCTTAATTTTCAAAACCTTACTTTCTCACATATTAATTGTTTAATATTTATAAAATTTTGTTTATAACTTAGTCTCATGCTTAAATAAAACTGGATCGTTTATTTATTGCCATCACCTAGCGTTGCATGCTTAAACTAATAGTATTAATTGTTTTTTTATATTTGTTATCACTTAGTAAGATTAAATAAATTAATAAATTAAACGACCTTGATTGCTACTTGTACCCCCACATAGATTGCATGAGATACGGTCGGGACCCACGCTTGTGGACCTCGAGTGATGCCTAACACCTTCCCCTCGAGGTAATTTGAACCCTTACCCTAATCTCTGGCTCGTTGACCCTAGTTGGACTTAGTTAGGTTAGATAGGTGCCCTAACGCGCCTTAATTCGTTAGGTGGCGACTCCAAAACTCAAAATCCCAAAAGAGTTGTTAGGTCGTGCACAAAACCCGTTTTCCGCGAAAATGGGGCGCGACAATAGGTTACAATGGGAGTTACATAGGTTACAATGGGAGTTACATAGGTTACATAGGTTACAAAGAGTAATGGAGGAATTAAGAATGAAATACATTGATGGATAACCAATGCTAATGCATGATGTAGAAGTCATCCATTCCAATGTTCATTCTTATAACTCCAAAATAAAGCAATTTAATATGTTAAATATTAATATTAAAATGCTAATAACCTAACATATTCAAAACTTGTATTTACTACAAATTTCATAAAACTAGAAGACAACACCCTTGCAACCCAAGGAAATTGGATATAAGATCTACATTGGATCTCAACTAGTATAAAAACATCCTATGTCAAGTTTACCTTTCACACTTTCAATTCTATTTGTTTATTACTGAATACCAAAAGTTAACTAGCGACTCTTCCAAGTCAACTATTAGGAGAAGAAAATCGAAAAAACAATTCACCCCCTATTTCACTTCTGGATCATACTACCTGAACTACAACATAATTCTACGACCATGAATCTTAGCTCAAGTATGGAATAAAATAGGGAGGTTAGTAAATATGGATGTACATCCTATTCATTGCGCGGATCATATACACACATTTGTGTATAGGTACCAATTGGATTACCAGTCAATAATCATATCTTTATAGGTCGCCGCTTACAAAGCCTTGTCTATGAAGGAAATAGTATATATACTTTGTACCAAATGTGGTGTCTTTGGAAAAACTAATACCACTTGCAAAAAGGAAAACCCAATAAACAAATGAGCCACAATATATCACCACTCCAACACAAGATGAAGCACCTACCAATTGTGGCAGATGGTATTATTTAAAGAGAAAAGGAATCATGAAAAACGTCCAACCTTAGATACTAGCTCAAGTGATAAAAGTATTAGCGTCAATTTATTCGATGCTAATACAAGTAAGTTTCTTGACTCTAAAATCTACCAATTATGGAAAAGTCCTCATCAAAATCGAGCTATCTCGAAGGGGTCTCAATCCACAAATTCCCTAAAAAGAGCTTAAAGCAATGTATAGACTAATAGATTCCTAATGTTATGACAAACAATGTCAACAATATAATTAAATTAAACAAAAATAAAGATAAAAATAACTCCGCCACAACTATTGTAAATAGTAAGGTGGGAGACAAAAACCTACACTCCTAGTATCATTGGCGGACTTATGTTATGAAGTATGGGTGCTTAAGCACCTACAGCCTTTTGTGATAACACACTCTTTTTTGTATACAATATCTAATAACTTATTCAAATATATTAAGTAACCACCTGTTCTATACAATAACATTTAAATAGAGCATAATTGAGTACAAATGATAAAAAGATTTCTAGATCTTCCATTACCTACTATAACCCCTAAAAAACCTCTACCTTATCTTTTGCAGTAACTCCTATTTCGCCATCACAATCTACTAAAGCTACACTTTTTAAACAATAGCAATCTTTTCAAAATCTTATCAAAAGATAATCTAAAATTATTACATAATGCACGAAAATTTCAAGGGAAAACTTAAAAACAATTAAGAACAACTATTAAGATTCATTAGGTAATAGCGGTAATATTAAAAAACTATTGGGCAATACAAATAAAGTTGGAGGCACGCCTATTATCAATTCTCAGGTAAATGACTTTTGGGATATGATTACACTACATCAAAAATGAGCTTTAGCGGCAATTAATTAATTATTTCTGCTAAATATATATATTTAGTTGTAACTAGCACTCTTTGTATATGTTCCTAAAAGATTTAGTGACATTGGATCTAATGGCACTTAACTAATGTTGGTAAAGACTTTAACACTCTTTATTAATGTGTTTATCTATTGCCACTAAAAGTTATTTTCATTGTAGTACTAGTTACTATGAGATGATTGATTTAGGTTTAAAAGGTAGCAAATACGTGGTACAATAAGTGCATAAAAATACACCAAGTCTTATTTTGAAAAACTATACAAATTTTCAGAAAATGTGATGTGTTTTTGTAGTTGTCGAGATGCACAAGTACCCACCTACCTCAATAGGCATAAGGATCATTTTCCCATTCTAATATCATTTTTCCCACAAAAAAATAAGCATAACAACAAAATATAAGACTAATCTTGATAAATGGAAACCACCATCAATAGGATTTGAACTAATCACAAACGAATCATTCAAAATAGAATCAGGAAAATGAGGCATATGAGGAGTCATTCGTGATACAAAAGGGAATTGGAAATCTAGATTCATGGGGCATATCTTCAAAGGCACAATGATCCAAACAAGTTATGTGGCCTATTTTAGGAGCTAAAATTGCACTAGATAAAATGTTGATGCCATTATAAATTAATAATAGATATTAAGGAAATTACACATTATTTAAAAAGTGATTGTCCTGCTCTATCTAACATCTTAAAAGATTGCAGGGCACTACTTTTGCAGCTAGGGAATCGACTAGCTAGAGTAGATACCAAGTGGAGAACCAAGTGACTTGTGCTCTAGCTAAGTAGGTGGTCTAATCTATCAACAATCATTTATCTTGTGCACTAGGTAGTTCAACCTTTGTTTTGTGTCCAAGAATAAAAAAGCAAACAAGGAAGGAACTATTTTTTTAGGCTAACAAAGTAATCTGCTACTCGTGTCTTTTGTAATATGTACTATATTACACCTCTATCCACATACTAAATAACAATTTCACAACAATCCATGTAATGATGAATATTAAGTTTTATTAATATGATATTTGTTTTTACCAACAAAGGAAAAATAAAGAGACTCTCATATAATATAATATACATTATTAGTTTAAATAATATTAAGTGATTTGTTATAATTTAATTATTTTTAGGCAAATAGTAGTCTATCTTTTGTGTGTTTGTGTGTGTGTGTGTGTTTGTGTGTGTGTATTGTGTGTGTGTGTGTGTTTACTCATGACTAAAGAATTAATTGAATAGGAAATTTAATATATTTGACGATAATTGACACAAATCAATCTATAATATATATATACTTGTTCATAATCCATCATCAACAAAGAGGGTGGTCGATGATTGTTGGTAAAGTTCTTTAGCTTCTACAACAACTAAAAAATTAATTAGAAATAACAATGAATGAATTGAATAACAATGGTTGAGAACTAACAGTAATATAATAGATGAACTCAAGAATTCTTATATCATTGGAGAGTAATTTTTTTGATGAATGACCTAAATTTTTTTCTGAAGAAGGTGGTGTAAAGATGAAAAATCGAGATTTTGTAAGGGAATAAATTTATTTATTTTATTTTAAAGCGTGTAAGGTTCTGATGGAAGAAAATATTCAAGATTATTTAAGAACTAGGTATAAAGATTCACAATTTTTTAACTTTAAATGATGAATAGTGTCTTTTGCACCAATAAAGTAAGACTTGGAGCTAGTTTGCAAATTGAGTTTTGAAAATGTCCTTTTTAGCAAAGTTAGTAGAAAATCTTAAAGAAACCCTAAAGTCTCATTTTTATTTTATATATATAGTTGTGTTTTACAAGTCTCATCACATTTTACTCTATGCCTTTCATATTCATTGTTTTGTGTTAAAGATGAAGTTAAATTCTCTAAATTCTAATTTTCTCCTTAGATTCAAGAAAGCCCTTTTAACATAAAAAAAGATGCTAAATTTATTATTGAGTAACAGGGATAAGATCTAGACTTTCAATTCCACAAAGGTGTATCTATTCATCTTTAGTAAAATATTTATTTTTAAATCAACTATATCTTAAGAAATAATAGAAGGTAGCATCACACTATCTGTAATCATTGTTTTCATTTCAACTTCTCATAGATTATTTTACCCTTCACCTACATAGAAGTGAAACAAAGTTTTTCATCTTGTATGACCATAACACCAATCTAGATAATCCAAGTGATATGTTTATGTGAAATTCATTTATATAATCTTTGATTCATTTTATGAAAGTATTTTTTAAGCCTCTTAATGAACGAATTCTACATAAGCCTAGCGTTTGGGTTTGCCTGATATGTGTTATCCTGTTATGGTGACATGGGATTGAAAATGTTAATGGTAATATATGTTAAGCTTGAATAAAAAGAATTAAATTATAATTGAAAAATATGTTTTTATAATATATAGGTACGAGAAGGTTCCTCGAATGCTATTGGAGGAATATTAAATCTAATTGGAATTTCATCAACAATGACATGTTTTCTTGCTCTACTGCATATGATGGCTTTTGAAATAATGGTACCATCTCTTCTTTCCTTAATAATATATGGTTTAAGAAGATTTATTTTAAAGTATTCTTTCTTATGTTAGAGTCTCTTGGCAAAAAGTGTTGCCTTCGAATAATGTCAGAATTAACTCATTTTTAAAGTTGTTATTGTCGCATGAATACATCATTAAAAATACAAAAGTAGCTTAATCTATATCTCTCTGCTTCTTTTAAATATTCTTCTACCTACAAGAGCAAAAACATACAAATACTTGGTGTAGTAATATTGTAATTTGTGAATATATGATGATAAAATGTCTTAAATGCCAACACATTATGTTATCGCCTCCCCCAATTTTATCTTCTCTTACCCTAAAAGTAAAAATAAAAAAGGAACTAGGTGATCAATGGATTGGGTTAAAAATGGATTGACCCATATTTATACACATTTACATGTACAAATCAAAATCTACTTTAGAATTTAATATTCAAAAAAAACTTAATTTATTTTTTTTGAAAAATGAATGTGATTTGATTCAAGAACGTGAAACATGAACTCATTTTATTTCACGTTAACTCAATTTTTTAATCTCTTTTCAGTGTATAAAATATTTGAATTATTCAAAGTTCAAGATAGATTTTTGAAATATTTTTTCATATTTTTTCTTTACTTATATATTTTCTAGGAGATGAGTTCACTACTTACAAAGTTATATTTCTAATGTCACAAGGATACTAATGGAAATTATGATTTATACTATGTTCTTAAACATTTTCTTAATAGGTGTGCATTGACTCACAAATTACACTTCTTAGGAATATAGGGAGTATCATGAAAAGATTAAAAAATAATATTACGTATAATAATCAAATAATTCTTTTTGTTTACTCCTTTTGCTTTTTATACTTGAGATGTTGTTTTCTCTATATGGTCATGGTTTCATTAATTAGATTTATATTAGACTCTACAATCCAAGCGTATAGTAATATAATTAATATTATGCTACATCAATGTTTAAACGCTAATCCTAAGCTTAAGACTATACACTCTTCATGTTTTTATCAAGAAGTTCAGTTATTTTGTTTAACTTGAACTATTTTTATTTTAATTTCAGTGATGGGTGCATGAATTTTTGAAAGCAATTCTAAATGACCATATTCTAACGAATGGTTGTCATTAAGAAAACTTTTTTTTTTTTTAATTTTTGGTTATTCTTGGCATGATTGAGATGCTTCATTATAAATTTAGGTTCGTTGATCAGTGTAATCAACGACTTCATAACACATTTGTATCGAAAGAGCGCTTGTTGAGGATTTATGTAATTATTTCTTCTTCCATGTGAATTCCCATAGCAACAGCAACATCCATCTTAGTTATTTCTTCTTAAGACTTCACAACTTTCTTCCCTGCATGAAAGATTATGTTTACAAAGAGGCGGATCCCAAATCTTGAGTTTATAAATTTGGATTCTACAAAAGGTTACCTCTTAAAAATCAAACGAGTTACCTTTTTAGAATTTCATAACATTATAAATTGAAGATTCTTGATTCACCTCCATAACTAAGATGGATGCTGATCTCACTACGGGAATTCACTAAGAAGAATAAATAATTAAGGAATTACGCAACAGACTCTCTTTAAATCTAAATGTGTTTTTTATGTGTTGGATTATATTTATCAGTGAACCTTCCTTTGTGATGAAACATCTCAATCATGCAAAAATAATCAAAATTCCAAAAAAAAAAAATCCTTCTTAAGGACAACCTTTCTTTCCAATATGGTCTTTCTTTGAAATATCATAGTTTATTAATGAATTTAACGTACATATCAACACAACTTACAAAATCATAAAATTAGCAATATAAATATTTTTTAGAAATAAAGGTACAACTTAACCTATCCTTTTATTATATATGGGTCAAGGAGATTTATTTTAAAGTTTGATTTCTTAGGTGAAATTTCTTGGCGAAAAAAAAATCCTCTGAATAATGTTATATCTAGGTTTAGGATTATCTCTTTTTAAGAGTTGTTTTTGTTGCATGAATCCAACATAAAAAAACGTTAATCGTCTTTTTGTAGACAGTAACTTATAGCAATAGAAACTTACTCTAAGGTTGTGTTTGGTATGAAGGAAAATGTTCGTAGAAAATGTTTAAATTGAAATAAGTAGATATTTGATTACTTTTAATGTTTGGTTGGTGAGTAGAAAATATTTTCCGGAAAAATATTTTAGTTTTTGATTTTTGACTGAAATATGTTTTTGATATCTTTTACTTTTTATTAGAGTAAAAAATAATTTTTGAAGTCATTTCCTTAAGTTTAGAAGGGAAGTCATTTTTTTTTAAATTTGAGGAAAATGAGTTGATTTGGAAAATATTTTCCAAAACATTTGACTCAACCAAATATGATAAAATTTGAAAATATTTTTCAGGAAAATGTTTTTCTTCATACAAATGCTGTGAGTAGTAATATTGTAGTTTGTGAATATATACGATAATAATAATGCCTTTAATTCCAAGAACTATGTTTTTCTTTTTCTTTTGATTTCTCATCCTATGTCCAATATTCGTATAAGAGAATCTTAGTAGCTTAATTGATTGGCTATATAAATTTTCACCGGGTGTAGATTAAATCTCCACAATGTAATACCCTCCCCCATTTCATCTTTCTTACCCCAAAAAATATATTTTAAAAAATGAACTAGATAAGCATTGGATTGGATTAAAAATAGATCGACCCATATTTATACATATTTTCATGAATAAATCAAAATGTACTTTAGAAGTTAATATTTAAAAACAATTACGTTTTTTTGGAATGTGATTTGTTCAGTATATAAGGTGTGTGAAACGTACTAATTAAATTCCACATTAAGTGAATTTTTGAAGCTTTTTTCATTGTCAAAAATAGTTGAATTTTTCAAAGTTCGAGATAGGTGTTTGAAATTTTTTCCATGTATGGGTTTTCACATATTGAAGTTTTTTATCTTCTAGGAGATAAATTCAACACTTACAAAGTTATATTTATGGAAAATGCACAAGTACCCCCTGAACTATTACTGAAATTCCAGCGATCACCTTAAATTAACTAAGGTCCTATTACCCCCTTGGACTTATTTCTTTTGTAATTTTGTGCACCTTTTGTCTAACGTGGCACGTTCCGTGAATCCAGACAATTGAGGTGCGTGGGAGAAAGAGTCAATAATAACTCGAAATATTATGTACTAATATTGTATATATTTTTTAATCTACATTATTATTGATCAACATCTTATGAAGAATGTATACATTGTATTTTTTTTTCCTTCTCTATTTTTTCTGTGTTTTTTTCGTCTCTATTAGACATCTTAATTTAGTTTTCTATGAAGTCGTAAGTCTAAATACTTGTTTGAGCTCAAATTAGCCATTTGTGACTTTATTAAAAGATTGCTAACTATTAACCAAAGTTTAAAAGTTATAGAAGGTTGCTTAAAAAGAATTAATTTGAAACATCAAAATGTGCCCCTCATTGGTGTTTTATGGTTATATTATTAAAGATTTGTTTATAATTTTTGTATTATATTATTCATTGCATGTTGTTTACACACTATATGTTTTCATTGCATTTTAGTCATTCTAACATATCTAGGAACACACGTGCAAAGCACGTGTCCAGAAACTAGTATTTATAATATCACAAAGGGCAATAGTTGAAATTGTGATTTACCCTATGCTCTTAAATATTATTTTTAATAGGTGTGCTTTGCCTTAAGAATTACACTTAATATGGGAATATAAGGATTATAATGAAAAGATCATAGAATAATATTACATGAAAATATACTAGGTAAAATGGTTTGGTGGACCCTTGTACTTGTATGAGTTTGTATTGTGAACCCTTCTACTTACTCATTTGTCATTTGGATCCTTGAAACCATCTAAACTCAACATATTAAACACCTTTTTTACCCTTTAATTATGAGTGTACCACAAATGTGTGACACGTAATTTTAAAAATAATTATAAAATGACACGTGTATATATACACCACTTCATGTCATCTTGACATTTTTATAATATTTAATTAATACATTTATGATTTTTATTTACCTTTTATCACCAAACCCATCACTTTCCCCACAATCTTATTTCATTTCTCTTTCATCTTCCTTACACTTTTTTTAGCAACATTTTCTACTCTTTTCATTGATGAAGAAACACAAGAACCAATCAAGGAATTGATCTTTGTTTTCATCAAAAACATAAAAGCACAGTGTGTTAACATCGTTGTAGACATCTATCTATGTGAGGCTATCTATACCTACATTTTTTCTTCGTTCCCACAAAATTGCTTGAGTATTTTTGTTGAATTTATTTGATTTTTAGTTTATGTATATGAATTTTGTGACTTATTTTTGTATTTGTATGTTTTCTAGTCTAGATTTCATCTTCTATTTATCTCTCTGTTTAATTTTTGGGTTTTTAATTGATTATACTGATTTTCTTGAAATTTTTTGGGGATTCTATTTTTATGCACTCAATCACAAGTTTCATGATGATAGGATACTAAGAAAAACAACTTTCGTGATGATGTAGAAAACTACAATAGGAATAACCACAAAAAGAAGCAAACAATTAACTTGAAATGCATAGAAATAAAAGAGGATTAAAACGATGAAATAAATGGACAAGAAATTTGGAGAAAGAAGATCAAAAAAGAGGAAAGAAATATCTCAAAATTTTCAATAATAGTGTTAGATGTGAATGGGAAAAAAGACTTTATAAAATCCTATTGTGGCTATTAGACCCTTTTAACAACATTTCACTCTTCTCATGTGTGAATATCGCACACCCCGTGGTTGTATCTGCCACATAGGAGGCCAAGTCAGAAAACGTTTTTAAAATGTTGAGTGTAGATGGGTTCAGGGGTCTAGATGACAAATGTATAAGTAGAAGAGTTCACAATACAAACTGACACAAGTACAAGGGTTCACTAGACCCTTTTGCCAAAATAATATAACTCCATGTTTACACTTTTTTCTTTTCTACTAATTGGGATGGTGTTTTCATTATATAGTCAAGTTTTCTTTGGTTAGATTGAGATTATACTAAAATTTAATCTTATATTAATTAATCATTATTAAGCTATATCAATATTTAATATTAATCCTAGACTTTACGCTCTGCACCGTACATGTTCTTTTTATCATGAAGTTTAGTTGATTTTGTCTTACTTGAATCATCATACGTTGTGTTTTAATTGAAGGAGAGAGAAGTGACTTTTTAGAAATTGAATCAATAGGCTCAAGGGATTGCCCCGTATCCGTTGCAAGAGAATACTCTCTTTGACACATATATTAGACCCTAGCGCAAGAATATATTTCTCTAGTCCCGTAACAAATCAAAGAAGGATTCATGAGCAGAAGAATTCATGCTTGAAGAGAATCCCCTTTTTCACTTGGTTACGGGACTGGAGAAATATATGTATCAAAGAACCGTGATTTTTCCTCTTTCAAACAAAAGTGCTAAAATCAAAATTTTGAGTCATATGCAATAATTCATGCGTAATCCTTATTGAAAGATTTTTTCTAATTATAAATCAGAAGTACTAAAATCAAAATTTTATATATACACATATAAAATGTAACGAAGTGAATGGATACCTTGTTCTAGTTTGAATCAAAGGAGTTTCCATGGAAAAAATTAAATATAGAGTAATTGTCATCCCCTATATCGAGTTGTTGTAGATCAATCCATTCTTTTGTTGTTGTAGTTGTTGGTGGAACACACACTACTGTTGTTATTGATGGAGGAAAAGAGGTTTGTTGGATAAATTGAGATGGTTGAATGGGATGTAATTACAACTGTTGATTACCATTTTGTTTCATGATTATGACTTGATCATCTGGTTTTTCCTAGTGAGCAGTTATCAAGTTCTAAAGAGAAAATTTCAGATAAACCATTAAAATTAGTCATGTCAGGAGCAAAAAAGTCATCAAAAGAATTTCAAACACAATTAAAGAAGTCCAAGAATAACTTCGGAGCTACAACATTGTCAGGTTTATTAATATTTTAACTTCTTACGACAGCACCTATATCCCAGTCATGATGATTCATTTTAAATCAATATAAATGATATCTAGTTAAATGTAAAAAAAATGAGCTTATAAGAGAAACTAATGATGTTTTCTACTGAACTAGAGAGAGAGAGAAATGATCAAAAGAGGGGTTTTCTAATGGAGGAAGTAGATGATCAAAGAAACGTTTAGTGGGTATGACATTATAACTCAAAGGTTGAGATGAAGAAAAGTGAATTAATTTCGAAAATATACTGAGAAAATTAAATGTCTATTTACCTACCCGGCGCATCCACATTTACTTTATAGTTTATGCACAATAAATAATTTTTTTCTACATTAGAGTGAGTGGGATTAGCAACAAAAGAGAAGTCAAGGATAGTAACGCGTACATTTTGTTTAGTATCATACATCTCATATCATATTGTAATGACTCGAGAGCACCCCCTAGTAGTTACATGGAATATTCGATTTCGAAGAGATCTTATACAAGCCCTTAACATTCATTCATCACATTCATTAGAAAATATGGAAGAATTTAAAACATAACTCGAAAAAGTATTTCATAAAAGAGGAAGTCTTTCTAACATTATTGTCTCAAACCATCTATGAATGAAATGAAAAAAGTCATGGGACACAGCCCACATAAAGTCTAAAACATAAAAGTAAATGGTATGAATGTAAGTGGATATTGTACTCAAAAACCTGAGGACTCACAAAGATCTTCAATCTTCTAAATTCTTGAAACTCTACCCTCAAAGAGAAACTCAAAGATCCAACCCTACATTTGGTTAGAATGTAGGCAATATGCGTTAGTACAAAGGTTCTAAGTATGGAAGCTAACATAACATTATAGGAGCATCTCAAATGGTTAGACAACATAAGACATAAGCATAAGAGGTAATATCATAAGAAGCATATCATAAAAAGTCAACGTAAGACATAATCATAATTTCATACTTCAACCATTTGTCCTGTATACTCAAGTGAACTACGTCCCAAGCCATCGTTAAGTGTACTTGTGCAAGGCTAAGGTAATATACCATACTACTACCTAAGCTAAGTACCTCTCTTTCGTTATTCATGGTGATATCCCACCTTCATACTTAGGTAGAGCACTATACCCCTAGGAAACCTCAAGGCACACTTGTCCAATGCATGTGGGGCATCCCATTCATCCTCACACACTAATCATATCATGCAGTCACCCTATTCGCGTGTTACCCATTTAGAAGTGTCACTAAGGTCCTACTTTAATAATCGAAAAGCAACTATAATCTTAAGTCAATATTAAAATGGAAGGAAACTATACCCACTACCCAAGGTAGGCATGCTTCATAAGAGGATATTTCATAAGTAGCTTCAGGTCATACTTGTGCCATGTATGAATGACATCCCATTCTACCATTCACACTAAGTACTCATATAGGCTATATTAATCAATGTTAACTATCTTTCATACTAGTCTATCATAAATATCATACTATAATACTTGACCTAATTACCATGGAAAACATCATATCATGCGATCAAAGCTATCATAGGAAGGTTGTAAGTATACCCACCTAGCAACCATGCACCCACTCATCAAGATGTAATCTATCCATATGGGAGTATAAATCCTCAACCCTAAGCTTCCATGAGTAATATAACTCAACTTATTGGATGAATTGCACCTTGCATGCAAGCCAAGCTACCATGAGTAATATAACTCAACTTATTGGATGAATTGCACCTTGCCATTTGTACCTTGGGGTAACCAAGAAAATTGTGGTTGATTTTGTTCGCAACAATCTGATATGCAGGTTTGGAGTACCAGAATCCGTCATCACTGATAACGGTGGAAATTTCAACAGTCACTTGATGAGAGATATTTGTGAACAATTTAAGGTCACTCATCGGAATTTAACCGCTTATCGTCCCCAAATGAATGGAGCTGTAGAGGTTGCCAATAAGAATAGCAAGAAGATTTTGAAGAAAATGATCGACAATCACCGAGGTTGGCATGAGATGTTACCATATGCTTTGTTGGGATATCGAACGACTGTCAGAACGTCGATTGGAGCACTCCATACTTGCTACTATATGGGACAGAAGCAGTCATACCTGATGAAGTCGAAATATCGTCTTTGAGAATCATTCAAGAAGCCGAGTTAAGTAATGCTGAATGGGTCAGCAGGCGGATTGGTCAGTTTTCCTTGGAGCTACTCCATACTTGCCGTTTGTCATGGTCAGTTGTATCGAAAGAGAATGATTTGTGCTTTTCACAAGAGAGTAAGAGCTAAGAGTTTCGAAGTTGGTCAGTTGGTCCTTAAGAGCATCTTTTCTCATCAAGACGAATACAAAGGAAAATTCGCGCCAAATTGTCAAGGACCCTACATGGTTCGCAAAGTATTTTATGGAGGTGCTTTGATCCTGTCGGAGATGGATGGCACCGCATAACCGAAACCAATCAACTTAGATGCTTTCAAGAGATACTACGTGTGAAGTTTCAGTTTGCATTTCTGTTATTTACTTGTAATCATTCTGTTTGCTTGTATTTGTTTTATTTAAAAATTTTATCCCTTTTGTAATGAATTACGTCTAACCTGAATTCTCTAGAATGAGATACATAGGCGGCCTATGTCATCCTCAATCACCCCATTTAGCCCCTTTAATATATTTCTTTATATTTGAACTACGTTTGACATGAATTCTCAAGAATGAGATACGTAGGCGGCCTATGTCGGCCTCGGTCCGTTTCTTTGAAATTTTCTTATCTTTGTTAACCTTAGGAGAACTACGTTTGACCTGATTCCTGCCTCAACGGGATACGTAGGCGCCACAAGGGTTCGGTTATATCTCCCATAAGATTTCTATTCCTCTTTACAATATAAACTGGGACAGAATATTTGAGAGGGAATCAAAAATTATCGAGAAGAAGACTCTTCCTCAACAAGTCAAGACTGAAGATATTTTGAGATTTTCAACTGGGACATAATCTTTTAGAAGATCTCAAAAATTCTGCAATGTACTCGGTTACAGTGGAAAGATAAGCAAGACAGTTAACTGGGACAGAAATTTGGAGGATGACCTCAAAATTTTCAACATGGGTTTGTCGCCAGTTTGGACTAACTTTGAATACTCGCCATCGAATAATTAGATACACCTCCAAGCATCACGCTCCAAGAAGTTCGCTAAGCCTAACGTGACATGACACTTGGCAGTGACCCTTTTTAAAATACTACTCCTCGAAAATTTATTTTCTTAAAGATTTTCCTTTTATGTTTCATTTGTTTTGGCATAAAATATTTTATCTTATCTATCAAAGGTCGGGAGATCATAAAATCAACCGAAGATATCATGACAAGGACCAGACAACTGAATAATATACACAGATAAGTTCGTTTTAAAACTAAAATTTTTTCTGTGGATGCAAGTTTATAACTTGACTTTGATATCAACAAATTCTTTCGATCGATGAATATGGAGAAATCAAGGAGGAGAAAGCTCTCCCAAAATTAACAGTTTCGTGTAGATGCAGGAATTATCTTATATTGCTTATACCGGAGACTTGGGAATATGAATGGCTTATTTCCATCAATTTCCAACAACATGAAGTCTTAAGGAACGTTCAACTAGATTCAAAGGTGAATCAAGCGAAAATCTTAAGGAAGAGTTTACGGTTTTCGTAAAAGACATCATCTGCATCACATTACCAGACAAGATGATGTCGTTACCTTGAGGGGCCATTTATTTTATTATCGATCAAGATAATACATTATCCAGAGGGGTCATCTATCTTATTGGCGATTAAGACAATACACTACCTGGAGGGGTCATTTGTTTTATTGTCAATCAAGACGATACATTACCTGGAGGGGGTCATTTATTTTATTATTGATCAAGACGATACACTACCCGGAGGGGTCATTCATTTTATTGTCGATCAAGACGATATATTATCTGGAAATCATTTTACCGTTATCGTCAATTGAGATGATATGATTATCCAGAAGGCACCTAGAAGATCACTGTGTCGCTCGATTGAATCACTTTCATCATTTGGTACCAAGGATGACATCAAGATTTACTATCTATGCATCACAGGAGGATATTCATCCCCTGCAGAAGATCATGCATCGCGAGTTAATATCCATGCGTTGCGGAAGATCCATGCATCGCGAGTCAATATTAATGCATCGCCGGAAGATTCATCCATCGCGAGTCAATATCCATGCATCATGGAAGATCCATGCATCGCGAGTCGATACTCATGCATCGCGGAAGGTCCATACATCGCGAGTTAATATCCATGCATTACAGAAGATCCATGCATCGCGAGTCAATATTCGTGTATCGCAAAAGATCATGCATCGCGAGTCAATGTTCATTCATCACATAAAGTTATGCACTGCGAGAACATATTCATGCCTTGCACAAAGTTGTGCATTGTGGGAAGATATTCATGACCCGCAAAAAGTTATGNGATCATGCATCGCGAGTCAATGTTCATTCATCACATAAAGTTATGCACTGCGAGAAGATATTCATGCCTTGCACAAAGTTGTGCATTGTGGGAAGATATTCATGACCCGCAAAAAGTTATGCATCGCGAGAAGATATTCATTCATCGCAGAAAATTATGCATCGCGAGAAGATATTCATGCCTCGCAAAAATTTATGCATCGCGGGAAGATATTCATGCCCCGCAAGAAATCATGCACTGCCAGAGAAGGAATCATGCATCTCAAGAGAAAAACTTGCCTATCGACATCAACTTCCAGAGAAGGAATCATGCATCTCAAGAGAAATACTTACCTATGGACATCAACTGCATTCTTTTATTTTGATAAAAGTAAACATCAAGAAAGCATTGAAGATGATGTCAAGAGAAATATCAACGATGCATCAACTTTTATTTATTTCTACATCAAATGAAGAGTATATTGAAGATTATATTGCAATTATAATACATAAGTTTTATTTGTTTTACGTTAAACTGATCGAGTTGACGTCAAATGAAGAAGGAGAACAACTAAGTGTCAAAACGGTAAAAGACACTGTCTCCCATTTGAATTGCATTTTTATGCTGATGAGTTTCATCTCAGACTTTGTCGAGAGCATCCGAAAGGATGAATTCTTCAAGAACCACAGGTTTGGACGACATAAAAAGGAATGCGGCACAACGTGAAACTTTTTCTTAGTAGCAAACTGGACATAGTCCAAATAGGATTGTCAAACTCTTAGGACGCGAGCAGAGTAGTGACTTCCACCACAATCGAACCACACCCCTATCAGAAGGCATGTGGATTTTTCTTTGGGTTTTGTCAGTTTCGGTCTCGCATCTGGAAAATCTTGATATTTGCCGAAAGCAAGTTTCCAGTCTAAGTTATGATGCGCCAAGAGCTTTGAAAATTATGTCCGTGTAAGTTCTTAATTATGGGTGTGAAGCGCGCCATATTCATGGCTAAGAGGTTACAATCCTCCTTTTCATACTCGATTAATTTTGTCACTTGTCCAGAGACAAAATTTATCTAGCATAATATATTTCCTTTTCAAATGATTGAGTCAAACTACAAGCTGCATGATTCTTAAGATTTAAGGATATGTAGGAGGGTTTTATTGCTGAAAACTTGGCTGTATTCCAGCATTCACTCCTGAAACCCAGCATTTTGATCCCTTCATAAACCACTGTCAAAATGACTTGTGAATTCTTTCGAAATTATGCGCTAAATCAAGCGTATCAAACTACAAGTGGCGTGAATTCTCATGTAGCCTGAGGTATGTAGGAAACCCGTTTTCAGGGTTCGGCCATAAATCTTAAAGTCCGTAGCAAATCCCTTCCTAAAGACGAGTATGTGGTCGGTCAAATTTGGTTGTGTCAATTTCATTTTCCCCAAATTTCTTGCATCAATCCAAGTAAAATGAGGGACAGTTGTTGACACCAAATTTTGACCCCCCCCCTCTCTCCCGATAAGAGTCAATTCACGAGTTTCTTAAATTCCACATGAAAGAAAATAATCAATTTTACAGGACTCTAATATTTTTCAAATCATTTTAAAGTAGCTTTAGTCGATTTTACAAGTTTTGAAGTGATATATGTTTTCATGTAGTTAATTTATTTCATAAAATATTCGAAGACCTTCTCAAAAGTTTGTTTAAATATTTGGTCAAGTACTCTAATTGTTTAATAGTAATTCGACTTTAAATTATTTGACTAAATTGATTATTTTTTAGAAGATCTCAAAAATTCTGCAATGTACTCGGTTACAGTGGAAAGATAAGCAAGACAGTTNTAAGTTTTGAAGTGATATATGTTTTCATGTAGTTAATTTATTTCATAAAATATTCGAAAACCTTCTCAAAAGTTTGTTTAAATATTTGGTCAAGTACTCTAATTGTTAAATAGTAATTCGACTTTAAATTATTTGACTAAATTGATTATTTTTATCTCGTCAAGATTAAGAAACTCGTTAATTAATTATATTTAGAGCTCGTCCTACCTATGTTACGCCAATTTTATTAATAAGTTCCAATTAGATTAAATCAACAATGCATTTAGCTGCACAAAAGACCAATATTTTGGGCTCCTATGTTATTTTTTTATCCAACAGCCCACTACTTCAAAACCAAGCTATTTCAGGCCCCAATCCCTTTTTAAATCCTTAAGTTTCTTAACATACCAATTCAATTAGTCTATTTGTCCAAGTGACCCCAGCCCAACTATTTATACCCAACCCATTCAATACTAAAAGACCCAGCAACGATATCCGGCCGACCCACCCCACTTCTTTTTTCTTCCTCACAGTGAACCCATCCATCGCATGACTATTGTCGTCTTCCTCCAATTTGTACGTGATTTGTAGCAGACCAATTTGTCCTCGTCCTTGAAGAACCAGGTGTCTCGATCTTACTCCTTCTTCGTCCTTTGCTCAAAATTGGACGACCCTCACTTCTCTTCCGTTGGAATTGGTAAGACTCATGGTTATCCAACCTTATCCTAAGGGTGGGAATCGAAATTTCAAATTCAAAACCCATTCCATTTTCCCTCCTCACGTTTAGATCATATCTCCTTCTATATAAACCTTCTTTTACCTTCATTTGGGTTTGGTCTGGGTTTTTTTTTTTGAAAAAAAACAGTGGAAAAAGTTGGAGAAAATGTTGGGAAAAAGATTTTTTACTATGGGAAAGAATAGATTAGCTAAGAGATATAAGATAAGAATCGAAGTCAATACACGAAACTATTTTGGAAGTAGGTTCTGCAATTGTGAAGGTTCAAGGTGACGTTCCTTTGGTTCTGTTTTCTCACGATCTCGCTAGAGTTCTCGGAACTTACATTGTGTTTGTGGAAGTTCTGCTAGAGCTCTTTTAGTCTTAATTCGCTGCCCGTAGAAAGGTAACACTTCTTCCCTTCACAGTATTCTCTTTGCCTTTGCTATTTCGCTACATTGTTGTTATCTTTAGTTATGCTTTTTATCAGGTCGAGTTTTGGCGTCTTAACAAGCCTTGTTTGCCTCAAAATGATCTTTGTTTTTATTTCTAATATTGGTTCTAAAGCCATATATTATTGTAGTTAATGTTGTCATTTATCTTTTCTTTGTTTGGGGTTCATCTTCCCTTTCTCTAAATCTGTTATTTAAACATTGTCAAATTTGTTTTCTTTCTCTTTATTGTCTTGAGCACCCGAAGCTTCCATTCACTTTATGACTGCTAATGTTGTTTGTTCTTTCCTTTGAGATTAGGGCAGAATTTCAAAATCTCTTAATATGAAGTAGGTTGTTTGTCATAGTATTCTGTCTTTTTTTGATCAAATTCCATGGTCGTTCAATGTGTCTTGTAGCTGGTCGTTTCTTTTGCTTAAAACTAATGTGTTGCTTATATTTTGTTTTCTTGTTTGTTTAAGGTCTAATTTCTCTGGCGTGTTATCTTGTCTCAAATCTTCACTCAGTTCTCTTCTTACTCGAGTCACTTGTTCAAGCTATAATGGACTGATGCAGGCAGGGTAGTTTTCAATTTGCTTAGTGACGATAATATTTGTTTCGAATCGACTCTATTTTGGTTGAATTCCAACCTGTGATCTAGTTGAGTCCCTCTATTTCATGGAAGTTTTGGAATTAATTGACAGTTTGTTTAGTGTCGATAATATTTGTTTCGAATCGACTCTATTTTGATCGAATTTCAACCTGTGATCTAGTCTAGTCCCTTTATTGCGTGGAAGTTTTGAAATTAATTGACTGTTTACTTTGGTATAGGAGTAAGATTGTTCCTTCCTTTATGTATGTTTTTTAGCTATTGTGTTAAATTTTCTTTGCGGTTATGCTAGTTTAGGGGCTTGTTCCCAGCATGTTTTGAAGTGATGTTGTGAATCTATTCTTAAGTCGTATTCATGGGTTCAGTTTAGAGAATTCTCATTAATGTGTATCGGATGACGTTTTGAATCAAGTATCTCAATCTAATACTTTTACTTCACTGTTTCAATAATTGGTTTACTTTTGGCAAACTCACTTCATTGTATTACTTGTTTTTTAAAAAAAAAAATTAAGCTTCTATAATGATCCATTTCCTCTAATTGTTTACTGTTATAGATTTTAGACTTATTTTGCACGTGTATGGGTTGTTGCCTTTATTTTAAGTTGATTGTTGTCCATGAAGTAAATGATTAACAACCTTTTCAATCTAAAATGTTTTAATCTTATTTTTGCTTCAGGAAAGAAATTTAAATTTATTAGTCGTGTGGTTACATTATCTTTCGTGTCTGTTGAGTAGCGTGATAAGGTCGTGTTTGCTGGAACATGTTAGATTCATTAGTTTTTTGGAAATTTGTTCAAGCTGGAGTAGTCAATTTATAATCACTTTTGTTAATCCTACAATAAGATGCTAACTCTTGTTTATGCATTTTTTAATGTGAAGTATACCGAGTTCATCGAGAACTCCTTCCTTCCTGCATTTTGAGAAAACCATAAAGGCTTAGTTTCCTCTTTTTGAGTCAATCCATAAAATTTGATGGGCAGATTGTTGAAGTTGAACTAGCATGAAGATTGAAGAAAGCCGAAGAAGTTGGATTAGAAGATCCAAT
This sequence comes from Solanum pennellii, assembly GCF_001406875.1. Taxonomy (NCBI): domain Eukaryota; kingdom Viridiplantae; phylum Streptophyta; class Magnoliopsida; order Solanales; family Solanaceae; genus Solanum; species Solanum pennellii. The sequence goes on along the minus strand of NC_028640.1, from coordinate 45,763,294 downwards.
TCAGTATTATTTTGTATTTTGTTATTTTCGGGCTTAAGCCATTGTCGTTTATTTTCTGTATTTATTTTGTATTAATTATTTCCTTAGTTTAGAACAGGATGGAAGAAATGGGTCGAAAATCCAAAAAGTCAAATGGATCAAAAACCCAAAACAGGTGGGTCCAAAATTCTGGTCAAGGCAAACGGAACACGGATTTGGAATCAAATTTCTCCCCTCTCCTCTTTACTTATTTTTTTTATTATTTGTTGTTTTGTTTGTCGCTAGTTTAAAGCTAGAAGAATCCGAATCCCCAAAAAATGTCACTTTAGTTTTAACGGCTCGATCAAATCAAGTAAATATTTTTAAAGAATTTTACAAATTAAAATTCACTTAGATAAACAGTTTTCACTTACAAAACAATCTTAAATGATTCTTGGCAAGTTAGCAAACGTCTTAGATGCTTTCAAAACTTTTCTCAGACGTTAATAGGAATCCCTGACGAAAATTAACTTTTTTGGAGTCGCCACTTATTGGTACCTCTTTTTAACATATTTGGTCCAGTCTAAGCATGCTTTCCACTTGTTCTATCCTTTCAATATATCATTATTATCTTATCATAATTTCAAATAGATTTGGTCTTCAAATCAGCAGCTTCAGGGTTAGCCTACGTATGAAAAGTACAACACATTATTGGAGAAAATAAGATGAACATTAAAAAAAAAAGAGCAAAAATAATGAGATGAACATTAAAAATAAAAGCAAAACTAATAAGCATGAATATACCTGAATTAATTGATCTCATACTTCAGGCTCTACATTCCACATATTTGTGATGGAATTTCATGCAAATCCACTCATTCCCATTTAAAATGTATCATAGTATTTGCTAATTGATTTTTAATGTTTCTCATTCGATTGTGAATTCTCTCTTTATTAAGGATTTTATTAGAAAATTTTGATCATAACTCCCTCAATATGTTATTCAGCGTGTGTGTAGTGAAAGATCCACCAACCCTATTTCCAAGTTCTTGCTCATGATAAAATGCATCAATTAGTGCATCTTCCAAAGTATGTAACCAAATACAAAGAGATTTATCTGAAATATTTGTCTCAATTGAAGTAAACGACTTTAATTTTTTCGTTATCTTGATAACTACAAAAGTAAAATATAAATTCATAAGAATTAAATAAAGAAATGTCATTAATAATATTGAAGAGTTATAATATAAATTCAAATGCACTACACATTATTTTTATAACTAAAACAATAGTTCACAAAATCACTTTCAAATAACATCAAATAAATAAATGTGATACAAAAACTTATTTTTATGTTTCTCAAAGAAAATTAGTCTGTATAATTATTCCACATGGCAGCTGCTATGTCATCTCAAATCAACTCTCCTCTTCTAAATTCATTTCTCTCTCTAGGATTTAGAACATCTTCGTGTGCATCATTATTATTCATAAGCTCCGTATCAGCTTGAGCAAGTAAATCATTGTTTGAATCTACTCCTCTTAAATAGTTGTGCAAAATACAACATGCAAATATGATAAGCTTTTGGATTTCAATACCATATGATGACTCTGTTAAGTTAAAAAATTATAGTAAATCTCTTTTTAAGAACTTCAAATGCTCGTTCAGTAGAGTTACACAAAGTGCGTGTTGCAAATTAAATAATTCAGAAGAATTTCTAGGTGGATTTATTGAATACTCTTTCAAGTGATATCGTTCTCCCTATACGACGTAATAAGTCCATTTTCAACATGAGTGCAACATCAACAAGGTATAATATTCCTAAATATAATTAAATAAAAGATTTAATTATTGTCCATTACATGTAGCTATGTCTATATAAATATATATAACATTTACCTTTTTTTGAAATTTTTAGTGGATCTTGTCTATTTAGTGCTTCTTTTATGATTCTTGAATCAGATGATGTACCTTCCCACATAGCTAACACATATGTGAATTTTAAATCAAATGTTCATGCAACTAGTATATTTTGTTTTGGATAATTTTTTCTCTCACGATATTTTGGTGCTTCACTTTGTGAAACTTTAACACGTATGTGTTCTATCAATTACACCAATACAATCCTGATATTATAATCATCAATTAAAATGCAAAAGATTTTGTTATAAGCTAAAATTTAAATTACTATTTTAAGTATGTTCACCATAAAATATGGGTGGAATATTTGATTGCTAGCAATTTCAAAAGGAATGTTAGAGCGATCATGTTGTTCAATAAAATTTTCATATAACCCCAAGATAGCTCGTAATAAAACATGAAAATGACGACTGATTGACTCTCCAGACTATCGAAAGATGAAAAACAACTCACGATTTGTCATATTATATGTTATCAAGTAAAGTGTCATATTCGGCTTTACCCCCTAGATGTAATCGGCGGCGGCGTCCTCTTTGAAGGACTAAGACTAGCCTCTTTGTCTCAAGTCATTACATTCATAGGTTGAAAATGCGGAAAAATTTAAAATTTTTCATTACATCTACTTGGAGGTTTACATAGACCTCTACATACACATAATATATATATATATATATATATGTATATATATTCGTATCGAGTATACATAGACCCTTCATATAGGAAGGTTACATAGCCTTCTACTTTTATTGCACATACATATATATAAGATAGAAAGATAGTATCAAAGATTGTCTCATCTCATACCATCTAAATGATCATTACAATATGGGCATAGCCCTACATCAAATGTAAAGAAGACACATATAGGATTATACAAGTCGTACACAATGAAAGTGGAATGAACATAAAAGTCATAGAAAAACAAAGGAAACTTCATATGCAAGATATTAACACCGCCCTCGGAAAGTGAGGACCTACCCACTTGGATGATAGAGAATATCCAAGCCATCTTCAAGTTGTCTCGAATGAGACTTAAACGACCGGAACCTAAAATGTTTAGGAAAAGGGAAGAAAATGGGGTTAGTACTCCACATGTACCAAGTATGAGACCATATGCACATATAAGAGCAAAACATGCTAAAAAGGGACATTTAGTCAAAACATGCCATTTTACCCCTTTTAAAAGTCCAATGCAAAATCAAGCAAATCATACCAACCAACCAAACATGCTTAACAACACAAAAAAGTAATATGTATCCCAACATACTTGAACCCATGATCTACTACAACCGTATCATCAAGGAATAACATCACAAGTATGAATAAGAGTCATTTAAATCATAATAAGCAAGACAACTACTCATGAATCCTTATCAAGTCAACAAGTGCAATGACCAAGAAAAGACCCATAACCTTACTCAATCAAGTAGCCCCAACAAGAAAACCATAACCAACGTCCAACTCCACATAATATAATATTTCGATATACATTTCATATTATTTTAACAATACAACCCAACACATACTCATAAGTGAACTAATCAACATGTAGTATCTAAAATGTATGAAGTTCATCATGTACATATCATATATCATCATAACATAAACATATATAAGAACATCCTCCTAAGACTCTCCTCAAGTCTAACTAGTGGAATCTTAGGTAGAGTCCCATACCCCTACCTAGACTAAGCTAGACCCCTTAGATTATCCACGTTAGAGTTCAAGTCCCTTAATTCATTTTACCTTTGAACATTTTGTCCTAACTGACATAGACCACATGAGCTAGTGTGGAATCCGGTGTCATGAAACCCTACACCGAAAGAAGGCGGACTACTTGCCAAGGTAGTACCAAAACATGAAACATAGCAACTACATGGATCCACTAGCTAGTATTCCTATAGGGGCAACATAATTCAAAAACTAGGAGATATAGTTGGGACCCCCTTTATGCGCCATGCATTGTAGTCTCCTACATCAAAAGTAATGTAGTGCTCCTACCTTCCCTACGTGGGAAGGGACACTCCTCAATCTAGTTCACTCGGTACTAAGTTAGAGTCCCTTTTTGAAATGTCTTTAAGCCTTTAATTATCAATCATAGCTTAGTTTAGGTCATAGGGTCTACCCCTTGTATAATCATCATCATCAATAGCTCAATAAGAAATGTATGAGTATAAATCAATTCACCACAATTCATATAGGTCAGGTTCACATTACACATCAATTCATAATACGACACATTGATAAACATCACTATCCTTATATCATTTCCATCTTAATCAACCTCACAACCATAATCAAGACATTTCAATTCAATATCATACCACCCTATCATCCTAATATAAGGCATACTCCATTATAACATCATGACTTAATCACAATTGGAAGTAAAGATAGAGATTCTAAGACTTACCAAGTCTTCCTCATAGTTCATCATTTAGGCTTTACAATAAAACATCAATTCAATCCAATTTAGATGTTTAACATCATAATTCAATAATCAACATGATAACAATACTAGAAGAGTCACTACACCATAATTCAATACCAAATCAATGCTTCAAACAAGGTTACTTAGACCAATTTCCATAACCTAGATCACTTTTCAAGATTTAGCAAGAAAGACAAAAATTCATTCTAATTTGTTAATGATTGGTTCAACAACATCATCTAACAGTGATTTAACCCATAATAAAGAAAAATGAATCAATCACAACCCAATTTACATCAAGATCAACCTAGGACTAAGGGTTAAGGATCATAATCTCCAATTGAACCAAACCATCACAATTGATCATAATAAAGTTAAAATACATGTTAATCTATCTAGTATATCCTAAAGAACCATAAAGAACTCAGTTCACAACATAGATTTCGTAATTGAATGACACCCACATGAAAACTCAACTTTTGAAATCCATTTTGAAAGAACCCTTTGAAGAAAGAGTCTCATAGATGAATTAGATCCCATACCTTAAAGTTTGACAAATATTTGATGGTGAATTCGTACCTTTCCATACCCCAAAACCTCCCCCTAGATTGTCTTCAATGGTGGTTTCCAATAGAGAGAGAAAGAAGAGAGAAGGAAGAGAGTTTATTTTGTGAGTTGTAATTAGAGTAATTGGGAAGTCTTCATATGGGAGTTAAATTAGTTAATTAGTCTTCCCTTAATCCCCAACTAACCACTAAACCCCTTAATTAATTGTTTTGAACTTAGTTAAAACGTGCAGCAAAAACATGTCACTCATAGACGGAACCCCGTCGACTCCTCGTGGCTCAATCGACGGACCAGCCCCCCTTCTTTGTTGCACGTCCGTTGATGAGTTCAGAGAGTGTGCATCTAGGGCCTCCAACATTTTGGCTAAGTAAGGGATAACGGTGGGCATCGACTCCCCGTCGATCCACGCACGAGCCATAGATGGTTCTCGTGGTTTGCACACTGCTTCTTACGTGCTAGGGTCATTCTCAAGGACCCTTGGTTAGTCCTTGGGGAGTCCTACCTGGACTTTTCGACTAGAAATCGTTTTTAACACTTGTTATACATCCTTCCACCTAATTTCATGGATTTCTGACTCATAAAAGCTAGTCAAATAGGTTAAGGGACTCTAGTACCCCTTAGCACTAATTTTCGAACATCATGGACTTTCTTGGACGTATTAGTTCTTATACTTCCTAAATGACCTATATTCATTAAAATAGGTCTTAAAATAGTGCTTAGAACATATGGAACATATGTTAGGCTCTAAGACCCGTCTTGGATTTTTTAAAAGTGTTACATTATCCCCCCTCCATGAACATTCGTCCTCGAATGACACTAAAATTCCTTTGAATGAAGGAATAGACTCAAGACTAGCAGCCCAACCAATCAACAATATCAAATCAACATAAACCATATCATTTCAACAAGGCAAATTGCAAAACTCCAATTATCACACATAAAGCTCAAAACACTTCATCATGAGGTATTTCCTTCTCACAACACAAATGAGCTCAACATACATTACATGAGTCAGTTAGCATAAAGTTCAACTTATCAATAGTTCATATAACTTTTCACTAAGATTCACCATGTCAAAATGCACAACATAACACAAACAAACCAAAAAGGCAAAATTTCAAGTTTAAGTGTTAATTTCACTGTTATGCAATTCAAAATGCACATTTTTGCAAGACTTCACCAAAAAGATGAAACTTCAATTTTTAGTCATATTTATATTATTTAAAAGAATGACTAACCTTAATTATCAAAAAGATGAGGATAACGGGACTTCATGTCGGCCTCGGCCTCCCGTGTTGCACCCTCAACTAGGTGATTCTTCATAACACCTTTACGAAAACCTTCTCTTTATTCCTTAACTTCTTGACTTGCCTATTAAGAATTTGAACTGGAACTTCCTTATAAAAGAGGTTATCCTTGACACCAAGACCCTCAATAGGAAGAATGGACTCGGGATCACCGATACGCTTCTTCAACATAGAAACATGGAAAACCAGATGAACCGAAGCCAATTCACTAGGAAGTTTCAATTCATACGCAACCTTACCAACCCATATAGAATCATATGACTTTTGAATCTAAGGTAAACCCACTACAAAGTCCATATTGATGTATTCCCACTTCCAAGTAGGAATTTGGATCTCTTGTAGTAAGACGCCCGACTTTTGATGCTCGGCTTTTACTTGTTGACAATTTGGACACTTAGCAACAAACTCTGCTATGTCCTTTATCATTCCTTCCCACCAATATCTCTCTCTTAGGTCATGGTACATTTTTGTCGAACCCGGATGAATTAAGTAGCAGGACCCATGGGCTTCTTCTAGGATCCGGTCCCTCAACCCATCTACATCGGGAACACACAATCTTCCTTGGTACCTTAACACACCATCCCACCCCCTAAGGAGAATCACTCGTTTAACTTGCTGAGAACCGATTCTTTCAACTACATTAATGGTTCATCAAGGTGTTGTTTGGACTTTACTTCCACAACTAAAGATGACTCGGAGTTATGATGGACAATGACTTTACCATTTGAAGAATCTTCTAATCTCACCCCAACCTAGACAACCTATGTACATACCTCACTAGGTCTTTCTTGGCTTCATCAATGTGGGATACACTACACATAGTCATACGACTTAGGGCATCCGCAACCATATTAGTCTTGCCGAGGTGATAGAGTTCAATCATGTCATAATCTTTCAACAATTCTAACCACCTTGTTTGTTGAAGATTCAACTCCTTTTGGGTAAGCACATATTGGAGGCTCTTATGGTCGGTCAAGACATCAACATGTACATCGTACAAGTAACGCCTCTAAATTTTCAAAGCAAACACAACGGCTGCTAACTCAAGGTCATGAGTGGGATAGTTTCTCTCATGTACCTTAAGTTGACTAGAGGAATAGTCTATCACTTTCCCGTGTTGCATAATAAAACACCCCAAACCTACTCGGGATGCGTTACAACACACAACAAAACCTTTGTACCCTCCGGTAAAGTCAACACCGGAGCAGAAGTGAGCCTATTTTTCAACAATTGGAAACTTTTGTCACACGCCTCCAACCACTCAAATTTCTTACTCTTTTGGGTCAAAGGAGATGCATGGACGCAAGACCATCCATGAACCTCCGATAATAACCCGCTAGACCCAAGAAACTCCTAATGTCGGTTGGAGTCAATGATCTAGGCCAATTTTTCACCGCCTCCATTTTCTTTGGATCAACTTCAACTCCTTCACTAGAGATGATATGACGAAGAAATGTCACCGACCTCAACCAAAACTCACATTTTCTATATTTGTCAAACAATGATGTTCTTTAAGGTTTGCAATACAACTCTCAAATGACCCATATGATCACCCTCATTCTTCGAATATACCAAGATGTCGTCAATGAATACAATGACAAATTAATCCAGGTAATTTTGAAACACTCTATTCATTAGGTCCATAAACGCCGCTGGATAATTAGTGAGACCGAAAGACATTACCAAGAACTCATAGTGCCCATACCTAGTCTGAAAGGCCGTCTTTGGTACATCCTCACTTATCACCCTATGTTAGTGATACCCCGACCTCAAGTCAATCTTAGAAAAGTAGCTTGCCCCTTGGAGTTTATCAAACAAGTCGTCAATCCGAGGGAGAGGATACTTGTTCTTGGTTGTGACCTTATTTAGTTGGCGATAATCAATACACATTCTCAAGAACTCATCCTTCTTCTTAACAAACAAAATTGGAGCACCCCATGTAGAAATACTAGGTATTATGAAGCGCTTGTCCTATAAATCTTTGAGTTCAGTCTTCAACTCTTTCAATTCGGCCAGAGCCATCCAATAAGGAGGAATTAAAATGGAATTCATTTCCGGTAGAAAATCAATGCCAAAATAAATTTCCTATTCAGGAGGAATACCGGGAATGTAAAGATAGAGATTCTAAGATTTACCAAGTCTTCCTCATAGTTCATTATTTAGGCCTTACCATAAAACCTCAATTCAATATAATTTAGATGTTCAAAATCATAATTGAATAATCAACATGATAACAATACTAGAAGAGTCACTACACCATAATTCTACCTAATCAATGCTTAAAACAAGGTTACTTATACCAATTTCCATAACCTAGATCACTTCTCAAGATTTAACATGGAAGACAATAATTAATTCTAATTTGTTAATGATTGTTGCAACAACTTCATGTAATAGTGATTTAACCCATAATCAAGACAATTGAATCAATCACAACCCAATTCACATCAAGATCAACTTAGGGCTAAGGGTTAAGGATCACAATCTTCCAATTGAACCAAACCATCACAATTGATCATAATCAAGTTAAAATAAATGTTAATATATCCATTAAATACTAAATAAACCATAAACAACTAAATTCACAACATAAATTTCGTAATTGAATGAAACATGAAAACTCAACATTTGAAATCCATTTTGAAGGAACCCTTTGAAGAAAGAGTCTCGACGGTGAATTAGATCCCATACCTTAACGTTTGATGAAGATTTGATGGTGAATTCATACCTTTCCATCCCCCAAAACCTCCCCCTAGATTGTCTTCAATGGTGGTTTCCAATAGAGAGAGAAAGAAGAGAGAAGGACGATAGTTTATTTTGTGAGTTGTAATTAGAGTAATTGGGGTTGGAGTCTTTATATGGGAGTTAAATAAGTTAATTATTCTTCCCTTAATCCCCAACTAACCACTAAACCCCTTAATTAATTGTTTTGAACTTAGTTAAAACGTGCATAAAAAACATGTCACTCAAAGACGGAACCCCGTCGATGCCTCGTGGCTCAATCGACGGACCATCCCCCCTTCCGTGTTGCACGTCCGTCGATGAGTTTAAAGAGTGTGTATATGAGGTCCTCCACCAATTTGTCTAAGTGTGGCACGACGGTGGGCATTGACGCCCCGTCGATCCACGCAAGAGCCGTTGATGGTTCTCGTGGTTGTACACTGCCTTATACGTGCTAGGGTCCTCCTCAAGGACCCTTGGTTGGTCCTTGGGGAGTCGTGACCAGAGATTTCGACCACGAATCATCTTTAACCCTTGTTATGCATCCTTCCACATAAATTCATGGATTTCTGACTCCTAAAAGTTATTCAAATAGGCTAAGGCATGCTAGTACCCTTAGCACTAGTTTCCAAACGTCATAGACGTTCTTGGATGTTTTGGTTATTAAGCTTCCTAAATGACCTATATGCATTAAAATAGGTCTTAAAAATAGTGCTTAGACCCCTTGTCACCTATGTTACACTCTAAGACTCGTCTTGGATATTTTAAAGTGTTACATAAAGTGTTTTTGCAACTTATTTCTCAATTGTAGCTCGAGGTCTAAAACCTCCTTTTCTAATTAATCTCACATAGACCACTAGAAGTTGAAGGAATCATTCTTAAAACACTATGACAAAGTTCAATTGAAAATAGATGACTTAGTAATTCATTTCTAACTTGCTCTCTCTCAAGACTTCCTTCATGTATGATTGTACGCTGATCTTTTTTTATTTCAAATGAACAAGTCCAAAATCAAATTACTTCTAAGAGTGCAACATATAAAGCTAAAGAGCTTAGTTGTCCCAACGTTTGACTAGTATCACGATTATTTTGATCAGCCATCTATAATAAAATTAAAAAAATACATCAACCAATTAAACTATTCATACAAAAATAAATTTACATAAAAATTACACTAGATATATAAATTATGAATCAGTCATTAAATGGTCAAACTTTAAAAGCGGAGTGCTTACTGATTGTTCTTATTTAAAATATCAAGGCTTTGGTTCAATGGCTAGTATTCTTAAAGGTCATTTCCTGTTGCTAAAGACAGAAGTTGATTACTTTTTTTTTGTTTGTGAAGATGAATAGATGGTGACATAAAAAATTGACTATGCATATGTCATGCTCTTAAAGACTGATTGTTCTTACTTTCTTTTTAAGTTATGGCGCATGCTTTGTGCTTTATAATGAAGCTTTCTCCGGGAAGTTTGATTGAGAGTGGTGCTGGTAATTGGAAATAGGAAGTATTGAATCTCTTTTTTGTGCCTGGATAAGGAATGTGGAAGCTAAATTTAAAAGCATACAAACTGAAAATCATGAGTTTGATTGTGTATTTAGAGGGTTTTACGGTGCAATTTTTATATTTTCCTATGAAGCTCTAAATGGTGACATAACTTTGATTTTGATCCTCTTCATCCATTTTATAATATTTTCTCTATTGAATTTGGTCTAGTAGGTTATAAAATACTATGTTTAAAGAGACAAAAGTATAGAAAAAAGGGAAGAACGTATGATTAAGAAGAAGAAGAAAGAGTAAGAACGGCGCAAACCTAGTAGGAACAAAACAACGTAGTAGTTGTTGGATAGGAATTTGATTGAAACTAAATAATATATGGTAAAGGGTAAAATAGTACTATAAAATATTAAGTAAGGATACAATTTGGAAAATAAATCAAGTAACAATAAGAACACACCAAATGGGTTGTTTCATAAAATAGGGGTTTTCTTTGTTACTTAACAACGAAATTTAACAATACAATACAATACATTTTCAGTAACAATCAAAACAAACATCATATGTATAGTAACAATATAATACAATACAATTGGTAACAACGATCCAAACATAGTGTTACTTATTTGGTTGGTCACCTCATTATTAAGTCAGTAGTAATTTGATGCAATTGGTCGTGGTTAATGACATTTTTCAATAGGTCTGTATGGAATCACCAAATAATTAGAACTAGTGTCATTATTATGATAAAATTAAAAATTAATATATATATATACACACACACATCACATATGTTCTTAACTATAATATAAAAAAATAATTTATATTTTTGAATTTAGTATATTTTAACTAAACTAATCATAAAAACTAAAAGTATAAAATTACTATGAACATTATGAAATGCATATTTGAAAAAAAAGATTAATATTATAAATCACGTCATAAAATGATAAAACATTTTGACAAAAAGATAATCTATCAAGTATAACTAAAAAATAAATATGGCAATGTAAAATATCGAGTCATAAACCTGAATCAAATGAAGTTGAAAATACAACACAAGTTCTAAATTCAAAACAAAAAAATTACCATGATATTCGTACATCAAATTCAACATATATAACATACATAAATGTGATTTGAAAGAAAAGGAAAACGTGAGTCCGTAACTTTATTCAATAATGAATTCTATTTTTATTTAAAAATTAGAATACTAGTAATACTAAGAGAAAAGAAATAAAGTGACACCTGAAGTTGTCCCGAATTTTATCTTAAAGAACGTGAACAAACTAAAATATGAATATTATTTTATTTTTTCAAAAGTATTTTGCTATAAAATATATTTTTTTGTTTTTCTTATTATTTTAAATTTTTCTCCTTATTATTTTTTTTCTTTTTCTTTCTTCCTTCTTCAAAAATTCATTGTCATCTTCATTGTAGCTTCTCACTTTCAATGCCACTTTTTACCACAATTCTATTTCCCTTTTTTACTACTATTAGTTTAGCTCTTTTCAATTTTAAAATTATAGCTAAATATTTTATTACATTTCAATCAATTTGATAAACCAACTAGATTTCAAGATGATTAGTAGGCATTATTTATTTTTTTAATCCAAATTTCGATCAAGCTTTTTCAATTTTCGGAGAATCCGAATTCTTTTAAAATTATCATTTTAAATTTTGAAGTTATATGAAAAATGAGATAAATTAATTGATGATATCTTCAAAATTTTAATTTTTCTTAGAAAAATAATGAGTTTGTTATCAATAATTCAACAAAGTATAGAAAATAGTATAATTTTAAAAAGAAAGGAATTTGACCGAAGAAGAAAAAAAATGGAGGGGCTCAACTTGAGGTGGGGTGGGGTGATGTACGGGTGGGAGGCAAAGAAAAAAGAAAGAAAGAAAGAAAGAAAGAAAGAAAGAAAGAAAGAAAGAAAATGGAAGGAGGGGTAGCTTGAATGTAAGGGTGAAAGATGAAATAGAAATCAAAATGAAACTAAAGTTAAAGTAATAAAATTAAAATAAATCAAAGGTAAGAGAGAAATAAAAAAAACCTAAAATAAAAAAAATTATATTTCAAATTAAATAACATAACATGTGTTATACAATGATTCGTGTGCGATAACACTTGCCATTTAAAATCTAGAATAAATCAAAATATGATGTAATAATATATGTTCAGAATTGTTTAGGCGGGTAATAGGACGCTCGCATAGTTAAGATGTCTTTTTGAAAATTCGGGACTACTTCAGGTGTCACTTAATGTCTTTTCTCTTATACTAAAAATATTTTTAGATAGTACGAAAAGTTGCATGGAATCACATGAAGTAAATGTTGAAAATGAGAAAGAAATGAAATATAAATATTATTAAATAAAATAATTTTTTAAAAAAAACATGAGAATAATAAAAATTAAAAAGAATTTAAATTAATAAAAATGAAAAATACATTAAAACGAAAAAAATAAAAATAAGAATAATATAAAGCAATTAAAAAATAATCAACTTGTAGTTACACCATGTAATTATCAACAATTCACAGTCAACCTCTATGAATTGGAGAGTGTAATTACCCCTTGTCAATTACATTCAATTACCTACTGACGACATAATTACATGAACAACCAAATGAGACAGACAATATAATTACACCAATTACACCAAACACAATCACCAATGTGTCTGCTCTTAAGGTGAATTCGGGTTCTTCAAGATTCAAATCTCCTCTTTCAATTCCAAGGATAAGGTTCATCAAAGTATGTGGGAATTAATAAATGGATCTATTTTCATTCATTGAGTACCAAAGGAATCTCAATTTATCTTATATCATTCTTACCCGAATTCTAGGGTTTCATAATTTTGTTATGGGTTCTAATAATTGAAGTATTTTCATCATATTTGATCTCATTATGTGTGATTTGATCATAATTACATGTTTTCAATTATTTTCATATGAACTCATGTTATATGAATACCTTATGATTATGAACTAAGCTTTGAGATTATGCATGTATTATGAATTGAGAAATTTATAAATCAAAGATGCTTTTAAATAAAGTATCAACATGATTTATGAAAAAAGTTGTTTCCAATTGAAGTACTCTCAATATGAAAGATACCATGATTTAAATGCTTTAGATAAATGTTTTTATGAGTATGATATGAAATCATGATTTTGAAAGAAGTTGTTTTATGATTAGTTTTGTATTACTAGATTCTCATTATTTCAAGTATTATTATGTTATGATTATATAATTTTTTGTAGGGAGTTAACTTAGCACCGAGTGGACTTTGGGATGAAGGTTCACTTGTTAGTAGATAAGGAATTTTTTAGTATCAATCCTTGGTTCCATAACTATGTGTCATCATAGGACTTGTCTTGATAGGACATTAGCTAGTGGATCTACCTGAACGTAAAAACATGGTCTTTATCTTGGTATGTAGCACACTTTTTTTAGGTGTAATAGTATTACACTAAACTCCATGTATAGTTCACATAGTTTATGTCAGCTAATGGTATCTCCCACAAAATAGTATGACTTCCAAAATAGTTTATGACCCCCTTAAAGATTATGATTTAAGATTGTATTCTGATTTTTCAAGTATTGCATTTTGTTTTATGCCTTATGATATAAACTTATCATATTTGAGATGCTTTAATTGGTCATGCATTATTATGTTTTTAACTTTATCACTTTATCATATATCATATGCATGCATCTTTGTCATACTCTGTGTAGGGTTTTATTTGCCTTGATTTACTTACCATAAATAAAATTTCTTTTTTCCAAAAGGAAAACATAAAATATTCATATTTGGCTAATCATTTTCTTGTAGGAAAAGTTGTAGGATTCTATAAATATAGACTTGTTCCTTCTAACTTAATCAACATTCATAATGTAGTTCTAGTTTTTTGAGAGTTTCGATTATGGGGGAGATTTGTGAACCTTCTTGTATTCCGAGTGAATTAGTTAAGGTTATTTTTCTATATATTTTTTACCCTAATATTTATAATGAATTTAGCATCTCCTTTGTACTTAGATCGATCAACCGAATCACATTAAATTTTTGTGTCTTTAGGTATATTTCTCGTTTGTCTTCTTATTAAAGCTCTTTCGAGGTTTGCTAGATTCCGCATTACTCTTGCTTACTTTGGTCCTAACACACTGTACATTCTGAGTATTGACACATCTCTTGTGGCAATATTGTCTCATAATATAGGTTCTGACATTCCTTTATATTGTTACAATCCAAAGTATATCGTAGGCATAACATGACGTATAGATCCCCGAGAAGCCTTGGACATGCCACTTAACATACATAATAAAAGATAATAGAAATAAAGGATTCAAATAAACAATCATATATCATAAAAGAGTTTCATAAAAGTGGAAGTCTAACATAATTATCAATAAGTCATCTATTACATCATATGAGAAGTGACTGAGATGTAACTCATACATCACATACAAAGTCTAAACATTGAAATGACATAAAGCTATAAAAGTGTCTCATTCCTCGGAACATGATGAATAACCAATATTTGAGTGTCAAAAGATCAACTCGCCATGAGTGTGAGAGGTAGGAGCGTCAGACCCTACATTAGTGAAATAATATAGGCGCAAGTATGCATTGGTATATTAAATATATTAAGTATGATAATAATGCATAACAGTGATGAAATAATGCTAAAAAAGACTTAACATAACATGCAAAGACCAAGATAAATCATAAGATAAAATATTTGAAATTATAAATCATAATCATGGTCAATACAAGCTAAACATCTTAAAACACTTGTGAGAAACTTCCATAAAGTAACCTTAGTTTATTATTATGGGAAGTTTATCATGTAACCAACATAGACCATGTGAGCTATACATAAAATTCACAAAGAAAAGTGATGTCCCTACTTGCCAAGGTAAGAACCATGAGATTGAGCTAAAGTGGATCCACTAGCTAATGTCTATTTGAGACAATCATCATATGATGACACATAGTTTATGGAACATGGGTGATCGTTGCTAGTCCACTCGGTGCTAAGTAAAACATCTCTCAGATTCTTTTCATCATCCATATAAAGACACAATTAAGCAACCAATCCAAGATAAATACATATTATCATCATTCATGGAAAGGTACAATTAAGAAACCAATCCAAGATAAAGTTCATTTTGAAAGCTCCTTAATCTTGGTTCAATTTAGGTGAGAAAAACTTTCAACTTTATGATTTGTTTATGCGAGAAATCCTTTCACAATCATGTTTTTGGTTATACGTCAAAAAACTTTTCACAATAACATTGATATTTTACTCTCAAAGTATCCTCAAAACATTTACATCAATTTCATAAATAATGCAAGTCTTCATAAATTCATTGTTCATAATTCATAGGCTTCATCATATGTTCATAGTCGGATTTCATGGATTATGCATGAGTTCATATAAATTCAACTTAGAATCATGTAAATACTTCAATTCATGCATAAAAAGATACTACATGTATCCCTAATTACTTGACCACTTTTAAATTGACATACTTGTTAAGAAAACAATAATTGATATAGTGACTTTACCATTTCACCCCGATCAATTATGAATGGATAAGTTAAAACTTATGATTTTCAAGAAGTTCTACATTTTTCAAAGTAATAATTGAGGGTATAATAAATAAATTCGTTTTATCCTTTTTATATTTTTCAAATGGACAAGTAATTGGGGACAACTAAAAAAGGAAAAATGGACAAGTAATTAGGGATAGAGAAAGTAGAAAACAATCAACCAAATCATGATTGACAAGAACCCATGAAGATTAAATAAAACTCTAACTTTGAATTGAGAATCTAACTTGTAAAACATTAAGATTTAAGGAACCCTATGGAGGAAAGGGCTCCATATATGAATATTGGCATATCTTAGTGATCAATGCCCACAATCTATGGTGAATTGCAGTTTTTGAAGTCAAAACCCTAACCTTTTGCTTTCTTAGCTCTTGAGAGGATTTCGAGGAGGGGGGGGGGGAATCTTGGAGGGAATTTATGAATTTAGGATATTAGAATTAAGACAAAAATGACTTATAAGTTTAGTATTAATCACCCAGGGAAAAGACCAAAACCCCCTTAAAATAACTGTCGACCCATTTCTACAGTTTAGACCAGTGGTCTGTAGGACTTTCTACAGATTGTCCTTGTTAGGAGTGGAAACTGAAAGGGTCGAATCGAATATGAGTTGATCAAAAATGAGTTGAATAAAAATGGGTAAAATACTCCACTCGACTCATATTCTAAATGGGTAAAACGAGTTACCCAGTGGATATTCAAGGTATCCATATTTACACATAGTATTATAGGGACCATTTTAAAATCATCAAAAACAACATATCTTAACTCACTCTTCACTAACCCCCTCCCCCAATACACACAAAAAAACTACTAAATCTTTATACATTTAACCTGCCCACCCTACNCCCACCCCGCCCCTAAAGCCTCAAAACTCAATTTTTCTAATACTTTAACTCACCCCCACCCCAACTCCAATGCCCCTCCCACCCAACCCCTTCCCAAAAAATTATTTTTTTTCCTTATCCCACCAATCCCTACCCATCAACCAATACCTTAAAATAATATTAATATCACTTTTATTTCTTTTATAAATGAGTCTTTTTTACCCATTTTACCCATTTAACTATCCACTTTTAAATAAATAATTTGAGTTTGACTCGTTTCTTTACCCATTTTGTCATCCTTAGTCCTAGTCTCATAAAAAAATTCAGAAACACTTTAACTTGGACAAACTTTTGACAGAGCCTATCTACTGATCGTATGTCTTCTTAATGTTCGTATAAACAAAATAAAGAAACCAACTTGAACTTTAAAATTACACTACTAAGTCCTTGACCTACCTAAAGACCAATCTACGAGTTTAGGAAGATTGATGGACCATCCTTGTCAACCATTGAATGATATACTCAGACTTGATTTTTTCACCCAAAACTCTACTCTGGGTCTAGGGTTTCCTTCCTACAAACCCTAGGAATTCCTAAGTCGTAACACCCCGTAATTTAGTAGGATAACTAAGGATAAGAGTAAGATTTACAAGGGCCAAGGCAAAGGGGAAAGACCCAAGGGCTAAGGCTGTTCCAAATTACCAAGACATTTCCCCACCTCACGACCACCACCACGACTCGTGGTGACCACCACAACTCATGGTGTTGTCCGTGGTGGGATAGGTAGTGTTATTACCAAGCTTCCCAAAGTGATACCCTCCCCCACGAGCCACTTGATGGCTCGTGAAGGCCACCAAGGGTCGTGGATGTCACTTCCAGGAAACACCCCCTAGACGTAACCGGCGTCATCCTCCTCTTTTAGGACTAAGACTAGCCTCTTAGTTTACATCATACATTCATAGGTCAAAAATATGGAAAATCTAAAACTTTTCATTACTTCTACATTGAGTTTTACATAGACCTCCACATACACATAATATATATATCGAGTGTACACAGATCCTTCATATAGGAAGATTACATAGCCTTACTTTTATTGCACATACATATATGAAATATAACATAGTCTCAAATGGATGTCTCATCTCATAACCATCTAACAAGAGTATATCGAATTGGACCTAGCCCATACATCAATGAAATAGATCCACATATAGGCTTTACAATGTATAATATCCAAATAAAAAGGAAAGAACATAAGAGTCTTAAAACTAAAAAACCTTCATAAGCTTGATAGTGGCATTGCCCTCGAAAAGTGAGGACCTACCCACCTTGGATGAATAAGAATTCCAAGCCTTCCTTCAATGTCATCTCAAAGCCCTTGAACGACTGGAACATAAAATGTTGGGGAAAAGGAGAAAATGGGGTTAGTACATTACTTGTACTAAGTATGAGACCACATGCACATATATTATCAAATCATGCTAAAAAGGGACCTTTCATGAAAACATGCTATTTTACCTTTAGAAAGCATTATGTATCCTAAAGAAGACCATATCAATTAATAAAACATATTCATCATGTGTAAAGCATGTTCATCACAAGACCAACAATACTAAGTCTAATCAAGTCAACATGCATATCACATAATTGAACACATAGGCAAAGCAATTCTATCATCAAGTTATAATAGCAACAAGCATAGATAAGAGTTCATTACAACATAACCAAAGCAAGACAATTACCCATGAACCCTTATTAAGTCGCCAAGTGCAATAACCCAGCAAAGCCCCATAACCTTACTCAATCAAGTAAACTCAACAAGAACCATGACTAACATCCAACTTCACATAGCATATCATAAAAGAGTACATATCATCATACTTTAGAAATATAGACCAACACATATATTCATAAGTGAAACTAATCATCATATAGTATCAACAATGTGCAAGATAATTATATACATGTCATGTACCATTATAAACATACACATATATAAGAACAACATTCTAAATCTTCTTTCAAGGAAAACTAGTGCAAGGCATAGGTAGAGTCACATACCACTACCTAAGCTAAGTAAAACCTCTTAAGTCACCTTAGTTGGTTTGTACTTCATTACTTCATTTAGTTTAGGGAACACTTGCCTTAATCTACATAGACCATAAGAGCTAAGTTTGGAATCCGGTGTTGTAAAACCTTACACCGATGGAATGTGGTCTACCGGCCAAAGTAAAACCAAACATAAATGTAGCTTTCTAGGTGGATTCACTAGCTAGTCTTCCTATTGGGGCAACATAGTTCAAGAACTAGGAGACATTATGAACCCTCTACATGCCACTTGTAAATTGGAGCCTCATATCATGGGAATCCATAGTATGAGAATACCTCACTGGGAAGTCAACACCTCATCTGAAACAATAGGGTGAATCTTCCTCTATGGAAAGTCAACACCTCCCATTGTCAAGTTCACTCGGTTCTAAGCTAAGTCCCTTTTTGAAATGTCTTTAATGTATTTGTTAATCATCATAGCTTAGTGTAGGTCATAGGGTCTATCCCTTGTATAATCATCATCATCATAGATCAATAAGAAATGTATGAGTGAGGTTAGCAGATTTACATATAACTTCACAATAAGGCACATTGGTAAATCATCACCAACCTTATAACATTTACATCATAGCCAACACCTCACAAACCATAGTCAAGACATTTTATTCAACATCATACCAACCCTATCAATCTTAATACAATATATACTTCAATGCAATATCATCACATAATCACAATTTGCCACAATTGAAGTTAGGAATAGGGATTTCAAGACTTACCAAGCCTCCTTCATAATCCATCATCAAGTTCTTACCATCAACCCTTAACTCAACCCATTTAGGGTATAATATCATCACGAATCAATAACCAACATGATAACAAATCCAATTGAATTACTATATCACAATTCATCACTAGTTCACATCTTAAGATAATATACGTAGATCAAAGTCATAGTATAGATCAATTACTCAAGAAATAGAATGATAGGACTATAATTCATCCTAATCTATTCAAAATTTATACAATAACGTCAGCTAGTAGTAAATCAATCAATAACCAATTTAATTGAACAAATATTACACAATTCATATCAAGATCACAACCTAGGGTTAAGGGGTAAAGGTCATTTTCTACAAACTAGACCAATCCATCAAGAATTAAAATACTTAAGTTATAATACATGATAATCTATTCATAATATCCAAAAGAAATTATTAACAAAGTAATTCACAAGATCAATTTCAAGATTGGAAAAACACACATGAAAACTCAACTTTTGAAATCAATTTAATGGAACCCTTTGATGAAAGAGGTCTCAAAGGTGAAACGAATCCCATACCTTAATATTTAATGAAGAATTATGGATAAAACTTTGTGATTGAAGCTCTAGAACCCACCTTGACCTTGACTTCTATGGAGTTCTTCAAGTTGAGAGAGAAAGAAGAGAGACGTTTTGGGTTAGGAAATTATGAGAGCTTAGGTAAGTATAATTAGCTTAGGGGCTTTATATAGGTTTTTAATTAAATTAATTAAATCTCCCCTAATTCCTAATTAACCTCCTAACTAATCCAACTAATTAAATGAATTAAACCAAAACGTGCAGCAAAACACAGACCTCACAAACGGAACCACGACCCACGCGCCGTTTGTCAATTGACGGACCAAGGACCAATCTTCCAGTTGGTCCGTCGTTAAGTTCAGAGACTAGTCAAAACAGGCCTTGGCTAATTTTTCTAAGTTTCCATCGATGGATGCAATCGACGCCCCATCGATTGGACCACGAGTCGTCTTTGGCATCCATTGATGACACTGTCTATTGACAGCTTTTAGTCACTTTCGCAAGGGTCCTCCTCAAGGGCTCTTAGTTGGTCCTTGGGGAGTCGCACCCGGATGTTCAACTATGAACTAACTCCAATACGTGTTAGACACCCTTCCACTAATTTTCATCATTTTTTGACTTTTAAAAGCTAGTCAAATAGGCTTAAGGCACACTAGCACCTCATTGAATTAGTTTCTGGACGTCATGGACGTTCTTGGATGTTTTGGTTCATAGACCTCCTAAATGACTTAGATACATTAGAATAGACCTTAAAACAGTGTCTAAACCTCTTGACACTTATGTTAGGCTCTAGAACATGTCTTAAATTTTTGAAGTGTTACACTCGGAGTGGTCATAATCTTCACGTAGTCTAAAGGGGGCCAAGTCATGAAGACTTAGTCACTACCTCAAGAACCAAGGAGGGTACCACGTCTATACCATGACCGTGGTCACTGGGCAGGTCACTCAAGTGAAGGATTATTTTGGGAAGTTCCTTTTTAAATGGGTATTAAGTGAGGTCATTTTGCCTTAGTTTTATAGACCGATATAAGTCATTTTTAGTATAAATAGACCCATTAATTCCTCCAATTAGTTCACCCATTAGTTTTAGACCAAATCAAATCCCAAAAGTTCATATCCTCTCCAAAAATTCTCTTTCTAGAAAGAAGAAGAAGAGGGAGGAGGAGGGTCAAAGCTAGGTCAAATTCCTCCTATCTTCCAAAACTTTGAGGGTTTTGTATATCCATAAATCCACCTAGAATCCCCCCCCCCCAATTGTACTGATGAACCTTAATACTAAATAGGGTTTCTTCATATATTGTGGGTATTGATCTATGTTGATCCAATTGAGCGGATATTCATTTTTTATGATAAAATTAGTAGTAAATCATGTTATTACAATGAAATTACATTATTCATGATTAACCCTAGTCTAATTGATAAAATTTAAGTAAGTGGATTTTATTCCTTAAATGGGAAAAAATGAAGATCTAGATATAATATTCTAAGATTGATGATATGTATTGTAGATTGCTTGAGAGTGTTGCACATAGATATGAATTGAATGAGGTTAAGTATCCCTGTTGAATTATGTTGAGTAAGTTTTGGGTTTAAACCTATATGATGGTATATGATTGAAGTTTGTTAAAAATGAATCAGGTAGGTAGAATGCCTCAGGTCTATGAGATGCTTATGAGAAGTATTGCTTGAGAGTAAGAGTTATGAATGTTGATTTCTAAGGCTTTGAGATTAAAGCTAATATGATAACTCTGAATTTTAAGGCTTTGAGAGTGAGGCTTATATGATGAATGTAGATGGTATATAGGATTGTTGTGGAAGATATTTACCCACATGACCTATATTATGAATGTATGAAACTATGCATGTAATACAGAACCTATGTAGATTCTTTAAGAACACTTCTAGATTTATGTTATGTTACTTGAAAGGACAATCTCATAAACATATGAACATTAATATGAAATGTTTTCACACATAAAATTATTCTAGGTTGATACGTTTGCTCATCTAAAATGAATCAAGGCATGTTTAGTTATGTTCGTTGTGTCCCTTCATAAATTGCTTGACTTGGTAAGACAACACCATTTCATAGTAGCATTAGTAGAAGAGAAAATCTTACTCTTCCTAAGGGTAGCTTGCAATAGCATCATAGAATGCTTGCATGGTAGCATGACTTGGTTAGGCCCAACCATTCCATTTATAAATCGGATGGAGAAACAATAACCTTCTTTGAATAGCTTGGACATGCACGATAGTGTGTTTTCCATGGTAGATTGGTCTAGTCTAATATGGAGCTATTCCTTGGTAGTCTAGAAATGATAAATGTAATCATTTATGTATAATTATGTATGATAGACTAAAGTGGTACTTAGTATAGGTAGGATTATGGGGTCTTATATATGCATTGCAAAAGTATGACTTGAAGCTACTTATGAAGTGTTATATTATATGTTGTAGGCTTATCTTGGATTGTTGTTATAGTTTCCTTCCTTTATATGTTTGACTAAAGGTGAAGGTTCCCTTGTATATGAGAATTAACGTAAGGATGAGATCTAAAGATGGTAAGCATTATTATGATGACCTAAAAGTGGTACTTAGTGTGGGTGAGATTATGGGGTCTCATCCATGCATTGCATAAGTATGCTTTGAGGTTACTTGAGAAGTAGTTCTCTTATTTTATAAAGATCTAAGGATTTACTATGCTTATGAACATGATGTATCTCTTATGCTTATGAATTATGCCTTACATTGAATAATGCTTATATTGTGTCGATTTTGAAGATCATGCTTTCTAATATGTTGTTATGCTCTTATTGTATTATGATAGCTATCATATTTAGTACTTTTGTACTAATACATACTCTTCCCTACATTCTCATCAAACGTAGGGTTTGGCGATTTTGAGTTTTATAGTATAGCAAGGATAAGTTCATAGTATAGCAAGGATTGAAGATTTGGTGTGTTCTCATAACATTGAGGATTTGGTCACCTTTAATTTTATGTCTTTCTTTTATGTTGAGTACTATTGTATGGAATGTGTCCAAAAGATATTGATGTTCTAGATGGTTTGAGACATTTTTAACAAGACTTTCGCTTTGCTTTTATAAAGACTTTGATTGTATGAAAAATGTTTTAAAATTTCTGCACTATTATATTATATTATGCTATGATGTTATAAGTGGCTTACATGGAGTCTTTCGGGGTTCTGTGTGTCATGTTATATCTAGGGTTTAACCTTGGGTGACACATACTTTCTGTAGGTTGGACTCGTAAAAAGTATTCTTAGACAAATTTTCTGCATTATTCTTTTCTTTTTGACTTTCAAACTTCTGAGGTGTTACATAAATGGTCGTAGGTAATTGGATTGATTAGCCGTATTTAAGATTTTGGTGAGTTGTCATGGTTCATAGACCTTGGAACCATATGCCTTTCATTGTTTTACGTCATTCTAGTTTTCAGACTTATTTCGTGAGCTAGGTTTTGTCCTAACCACACTTATGATTAGTAGAGGCTTGTTATCAAACTTAGGAGATATTCCACATTTACAATCTTTATACCTAGATTATCTTTATGTCGAGATTCTTTTTGATATTATACTTCCACTTTATATATTATATCAATTTTCTTGTTATCATAGTGTCATGCTTATGTCAAATGACTTGTTTAGAGTCTTTTGAAATTCTATTTGTCATGCGATGTCTAGGTGATAGTTTGGTCCATGACAAAGAGGAAGAGCAAGAGGAAGTGAATTAACTCAATCATCTAGATTTTGTTTTTAGGTATATGTAATCTTTTGTAAAAGAAATAGTTTCAAGTATATTCACTAATGTGTGAAATTCAGGTCACTACAAACTATGACAGTAGACAGTTTGGTACATGACAAAGAGGAAGAGCAAGAGGCAGTGAATCAAATCATTCATCTGGAGTTTCTTTTTAGGTATATGTAATCATTTGTACAAGAAATAGTTCCAAGTATATTAACTAATATGTGAAATTCAAGTCACTACAAACTATGATAGTGGTAGATGAAGATGTAGAGAAGGGCAATATTTAAAGTCCCACGTATTATAAGTGTTTCAACTCAATACACACACACACGCATGCACGCACGCACACCCACACATGCACGCACGCACTTTGATATTTGAGTTTTCAATAAACATGCTATGGTAAGTTATAGAGGAACAGGAATAGGTTCGGGAGGAGGGACGCCTCAGGAAGAAAATGTGAATGAAGTCATAGGTAGAGGAAGAGATATGCTTCAACATAGTCAAACTAGTTCTAAAGCAACATGTAATGACCCGAAAAGTCATATTTAGAAAATTTCATAAAAGTTATAGTTTTGACCCTCCCGATAGTTGTCCCGAGTCATTTATAATTAGTCGGTAAAGTTGATTAAAAAAACTACAGTTATCTAATTAACGAATATATATTAAATAATTTATTGTATTGGTGGTTAATGGGCCAAGTCAAAATATTAAGTTAATACCCTATATCATTTAAAATCTTTTTTTTAATAATAATAATAAAACAAACAGGAAACCTCCCGATTAGGATTTCATAACCTCTGCATAATCAAATCGGCAGTCAAGCTACATCGGTAAGAACTAAATTCTTAAATGATGATTTTGTGTACATGCATAATTGCGAAACTCTTTTATAATTTAAATAATCAGTGGTGAAATAGGGAAAAAAAGAGAAAATTGGCTTTGAAGGGTTATTGTGCACGTGGATTATGGCAATTTGTGTGGACATTTTCTAAAGATGATACATTGTGGCAATAATTAGTATTTAAGTATTTTTCATTGGAAATTATATATATATATGTATAATATAATAATAGGCTAAGGTTGTGTTTATTTTTGTTTGCATTTTGATTTGAGAAAGCGGCTAGTTCACTGTTTTTTTATGTGCTGTGTTTCAAAAGAAATTGTGAGAAACTATGTAGTAAATTAAGTAGTCATAGACATGAAAGCTATTAATTATAATCTTGACGAGTTAACCATTGGAAATCCTAGAATTTTGATAATTCTTTTTGGTGTAATGTATGTCAGTTTAAGATATTAATTCTGAAGGTCATTGGTGGCTTAATGGATTGTTGGGTAGGATTTTGTATTATGGTTACCATACTAAGATCCAAATGTGATATAATAAGATGTGTAATTATAGATAAATATATATACCATAAAACCATGTGGAGCAATAGTTTTGTCGTTATATAAGTTCGATCTGCTCCTTTCCAAAATATGTTGGCTTCATTGTACTTCTAAGAGGCACAGTTTTGAGCTGTGAATAGAATGATTTTCAGTACATATCCATTATCTAGATATTGTGGAAAAAAGTTGCATAAAGATAGGAATCAGTGGAATAGAACTGGTGAGTGGTGACTACTTAATAAAACTTAAATAAATTATAGCTTCATATGGTATATGGAAAGTAGAAAGGCATCTCATTCCAGTTACTTTTAAGTGAAAGCTTTAGGGTTGAAGGCTTGTTGAATCATGGGTTGGAGGAAAAGAGTTGAAAAGAAAGAAAATGGATCATAATTCTGCTACGTAAATATGAATTCTTTCGAGCGTAATTTTTAGATTCTTAATTGTTATATTATGGTTCAAATTTTGATATATTGGTATGTATATTATTTAAATATTGGGTGAATGATATTTTGTGAGTACCATTTAAATAATGATATTGAAAAAGAAAATTAGGATGAAATCCTAGACTTGAAACTTGGAAAATACAATAGTTGAAATGTTAGTTGGCATCGAGAATTACGAACTTGATTATAAATTTGGGGTGAATTTTTAGGCCGAGATTAAACACATAAAAGTGTGAGTGTTGTTAATTCGGAAACCTTATTGTAAATATATACTTGAATAGATTCCATTGGTTCGGAAGCTCAACGGAAAAAGAAGGCTCAAGTCCAAGAGTAATTATTCGATTGACTAAGGCAAGTGGATTTCTAAACCCTTGTTAAGCGTATGAAATTCGTGTATTTCCTTGTGTAGTGTTGAGAATGACTTGGAGACTTGTTGCTTATTTGTTGGTGTTGTATTCCTTGTAGTAAATTGCGCTTTGTTATCAAAATGGTTATCTCCTCGTTCTCATTTAAGCATGTCATTTGCATTGTATCTGAGACATGGTTGTGGTATGAGGATGTACCATTTCGAGGGTCGTATCGCGCTCCGCAATAGTTATTATATTTCGAGGGACGTATTGCGTGACGCGAAGGTTACTGTTATCGAGGGTCGTGTCGTGTGCCGCGACAGATGCATGGACAGATATGTCCCCCATGGGTCCGGGACTGAGAGACAGCGGGAGTGTATTGTTAAGAAAGGCATGCATCACTATATTTGACATTGCATCTCATGGCATTGCACATTTTATTATTGATGAACTTGAACACGTATTTTGCTAATCTTGTGATTGTTTCTCTATGAAGGTTGTGATGGTTGAATATTGAGTTGTTATTGAGAATGTGTAAACTGATAGAGTGTGGTTATTGAGTTGTGTGTTTGGTAAACTGTAAACTGTTAGGCTGTAGCGTGGAAGTTTAGATAGGGTGTAAGGAGTACCCGTATTTTGTTCACTTAACTTGTGTTTAGAGGTTTGCTTGTTGGGTACCGCATGGTTTGGTACTCACCCCTTGCTTCTACAAATTTTTGTAGGTTACGAGCCCGGATCTTCGTGATACCTGTCATTTTTTTTGTTTCCAAGGCATCTTGTAGAGGGTTGTGAGGTAGCTGCTTGTCATCTCAGCGAACTTTCCTACTGCAGTTTATGACTTTGTTTTTACTTGAAAGACAACTTCATTTTAGACTTCTATTTTATTCCAATTCTAATATTTACATTAGAGGCTTGTGCACGTGACAACCTGGTTTTGGGGATTGAATTAATTTGACTTGGTTTCATAATAGAAATTGTTGTTGGATTGTCATTTACTTCCGCACTTTGTTAGATATTGAGTTTTAGGTTGACTTGTCTTGGTGGGATAAGACGAGTGCCATCACACCCATTTTTGGGTCGTGACAAAATTGTATCAGAGCCCCAGGTTCATAGGTCTCACATGTATACAAGCCGAGTCTACGTAGAGTCTCAAGGATCAGTATGGAGACGTCTGTACTTATCTCTGAGAGGCTATAAGGATTACTAGGAAACTTCCTTTTATTCATTCTTTCTCATCGTGCGTAGTCACCTTTTTTAGTACTGAGTTATTGTATACTCTTTTGACAGATGACGAGGACTAGAACTAATGTTACTGGTGGTAGAGGGGAGTCAGTTGTTGAGGCCCCAGCTAGAGGTAGGGGTAGATCTCGAGCTAGAGGTTGTGCTAGTAGTACGACAGTAGCCAGAGGTCATGGACGTGGAGCAGCACCAGTGAGAGGTCGTACTAGAGAGGTCTCTACAGAACCTCAGGTTGATGGCAGAGAGGACCAGGTTCCTCCAGATCCTGTAGTCACACCCTTGCTTCAGGATTCACTATTGAGGGTGTTAAGTGTGCTAGAGGGCTTTTCTCAGGGTGGTGGTGCGACTACCACACCACATGACTCTCGTACTAGAGAAGGGGCTCAGACCCAAGAGCAGCAACAAGCTCCAGTTGTTCAGGATGCGGTGGGGAAACTACCAGTAGATCCCGCGGTTCAGAATGATGTTGCACCAGCAGTTGGGGGTCAAGTTACATCGATGGTGCGTAGGTATGAGAGATTTCGAAAGATGGACCCACTTCAGTTTCAGGGTGGGAAGAGCGAGGACGCTCATGAGTTTCTAACTACCTGCCGAGAGTTACTAGAGGTGATTGGATTAGCTGAGTCACATGGGGTTCGATATGCTACACTCCAGCTTCGTGGACAAGCGAAAGACTGGTGGAGGACTTATTAGGGGGTTTTGCCAGTTTAATCTCCTCCAGTGACTTGGGAGCAGTTTGCTAGTGCATTCCAAGATCGTTTTATCCCATGGAGCGTGAGAGAGAAGAGTCGCTTGAGGTTTGAGAGTCTGAGATAGGATGGTTTATCGGTTACAGAGTATGAGGCGCATTTTTGCCAGTTGTCTAGGCATGTGTTGGCCATTATTCCAAATGAGATAGAGAGGATCCGCAGATTTGTGAGGGGATTGACTTTCTCTATCAGGTTAGCTGTGTTTCGGGCATCTAGGGAGGGGGCTTCTTTCTAGTCCATTGTGAGCGCCGCCAAACAGGTGGAATTGATGGAGCGAGAGGAGTTTGGGGACCCTAAAAGGGCCCGTATATCAGGCTAGTTTCATGGTGTCTCATTTGTAGGTAGGGGATCACAGAGAGTGAGTGGTTCTTTTCATCAGCGAGGACCTATTCATGCATCTATGCCGAAATTTGTGGGTGTCCAGACATCTAGGGGTTCTTATAGCCCGGGTCAGGGCTCGTACAGTTCACAACAGCGACCTACAGGGCGAGGAAATTATAGTGGGTTTTCAGGGTCCACACAGAAGTTTCCAGGTCAGAGATTTTGTTTTATTTGTGGAGATCCCAATCACCTAATGCGGCAGTGTACTTCTCAAAGGGGTCGTGATGGGCCTCGACCTAATTCTTCACTCCAGACTAGACCACCAGCACCACAGGGTAGAGGTCGTGGCAGAGTTCAGTCAGGTAGAGGTGATAGAGTTTCTATTAATGGTGTTGCAGCTCCGCAGAGTGGGGGTAGAGGTACCACCCAGGATGGAGGTGGACGAGGAGGCCACTGCTATGCTTTCCCCGAGAGACCTGAGGTGGAGACCTCTGATGTTGTTATTACATGTATCATCCCAGTATGCCATCGACCTGCGTCTGTGTTGTTTGATCCAGGTTCTACATTCTCTTATGTGTCTACATATTTTGCTGCTAAATTTGATATGATATGTGATAGCATGACTGTACCTATTCGTGTTTCTACACCCATGGGTAAGCCCTTAGTGGTGGATCGAGTGTATCGATCCTGTCTTGTTTCTTTGGCTGGGTATGACACTTGGGTAGACTTAATCATTCTTGGGATGGTAGACTTTGATGTTATCTTGGGTATGGATTGGCTTTCTCCTTATCATGATGTCCTTGATTGTAATGCTAAGACTGTGACTTTAGCCATGCCTGGTGTTCCGAAGGTTAAGTGGAAGAGTGTTAGTGGTTCTTATCCTAGCAAGGTCATCTCTTTTATCCGTGCTCAGAGATTGGTGGAGAGGGGGTGTTTGTCTTATTTAGCTTTTATTCATGATACTAGAGTTGAACCACTTCCTATGGACACTGTTCCCGTGGTTCAGGAGTTTCTCGATGTATTTCCTTATGATCTTCCAGGTGTTCCTCCCAATAGGGATATCAATTTTGCTAGTGATTTAAAGCCAGGCACTAAGCCTATTTCTATCCCTCCATATCGTATGGCCCCAACAGAGTTGAAATAATTGAAGGATCAGTTGCAGGATTTATTGAGTAAGGGTTTTATTCACCCTAGTGTATCACCTTGGGGTGCCCCTGTATTGTTTGTGAAGAAAAGGGATGGGACTATGAGGATGTGTATTGATTACAGACAGTTGAACAAAGTAAAAGTGAAGAATAAGTATCCTCTTCCGCGTATTGATGACTTATTTGATCAATTACAAGGAGCATCATTGTTCTCTAAGATTGATTTGAGGTCTGGGTATCATCAGTTGAAGATTAGGGCATCAGATATCGCTAAGACAGCTTTTCGGACCCGGTATGGGCATTATGAGTTTCTAGTGATGTCCTTCGGATTGACTAATGCCCTGCAGCATTCATGGAGTTGATGAATTGGGTGTTTCGACCATACCTTGATTCTTTTGTGATTGTTTTCATCGGTGACATCTTGGTTTACTCCAAGACTGAGGAGGACCATGTACGACACCTGAGGATTGTACTTCAGACGTTGAGAGAAGAGAAGTTGTATGCCAAGTTGTCAAAGTGTGAGTTCTGGCTTACTTCTGTGACATTCTTGGGACACATGGTGTCCAAGGAGGGTATTAGAGTAGATTCGTCCAAAATTGAGGCAGTTAGAGGTTGGACGTGACCTACTTCACCTACTGAGATTCGGAGTTTTGTGGGATCAGCAGGCTATTATCGACGATTTGTTCAGAGTTTCTCTACTATTGCAGCTCCATTAACTAGATTGACTTGACAGGATGTGCGTTTTCAGTTGTCTGATGAGTGTGAGCAGAGCTTTCAAAAACTCAAGACTTTGTTGACTTCAGCTCCTGTGTTGACTCTACCTGAGGAGGGTCTAGACTTTACAGTGTATTGTGCTGCTTCAGGAGTTGGTTTGGGTGGTGTGTTGATGCAGAAGTGGAAAGTGATTGCCTATGCTTCTAGGCAGTTGAAATCCCATGAGAAGAACTACCCTACTCATGATTTGGAGTTGGCGGCTGTGGTATTTGTACTTAAGTTTATGGCGTCATTATTTGTATGGGGTGCATTGTGAGATCTTCACTGATCATCGGAGTCTTCAGTATATCTTTAGTCATTGGGATTTGAACTTGAGGCAACAGAGATGGCTTGAGTTGTTGAAGGACTATGATGTGACCATTTTGTATCATCCAGGAAAGGCCAATGTTGTGGCCGATGCTTAGAGTAAAAAGACTCATAGCATGGAGAGTCTTGCATCTCTTAGTGTTGAGGAGAGACCATTGGCTAGATATGTTCAATTGTTAGCTAACAGTCTTGTCCGATTGCAGATATCAGAGGAGAGTGATGGGATGATTGTTTTTATTGAGGCTCGATCTTCTTTAGTCGAGCAGATTCATGCAAACCAGTTTGATGATGAAAAATTATGTCTCATTCGAGACAAAGTATTGAGTGGGGAAGCTAAGGAGGCTGTCCTTGATTCTGATGGNTCCTATAGCTATTTTGGATAGACAGATTCGAAAGCGTAGGACCAAGGAGATTGCTTCAACAAGAGTACAGTGGAAGCACCGATCGGTGGGAGAGGCAACATAGAGTCGGACATGTGTGCCAGATACCCTCAGAGTTTTTAAAATTCAGGTACTTTCTTTCACTTTGTGTTCGAGGACGAACATGATTTTTAGTGGTGGATAATGTAATGACCCGAAAAGTCATATTTAGAAAATTTCATAANTGATTTGATTAGATTGATTCTTGAGGAGGCACATTGTTCTCGGTATTCCATCCATCTGGGAGCGGCGAAGATGTATCATGATCTGAGTCAACATTAATGGTGGTGTGGGATGAAGAGGGATATTTCAGACTTTGTTTCGAGGTGTTTGACTTGCCAGCAGGTCAAGTGTGAGCACCAGCGGCCCGGGGGTGTATCTCAGAGGATGCCTATTCCTACTTGGAAGTGGGAGCNCGATAGTTGTCCCGAGTCATTTATAATTAGTCGGTAAAGTTGATAAAAAAAACTACAGTTATCTAATTAGTGAATATATATTAAATAATTTATTATATTGGTGGTTAATGGGCCAAGTCAAAATATTAAGTTAATACNTTGGGTTTGCCTACCACAGTGGTTGGTTATGATTCTATTTGGGTTGTTGTTGATAGGCTGACCAAGTCTGCCCACAGTCAGATTGTGCGACTACATAGAGTTCCAAATTCTATCATATCGGATTGGGGTTCACTATTTACTTCTCATTTCTGGAAGGCATTACAACATGGTCTGGGTACTCAGTTAGANTGATTAGGATTTCATAACCTCTGCATAATCAAATCGGCGGCCAAGCTACATCGGTAAGAACTAAATTCTTAAATGATGATTTTGTATACATGCATAATTGTGAAATTCTTTTATAATTTAAATAATTAGTGGTGAAATAGGAAAAAAAAGAGAAAATTGACTTTGAAGGGTTATTGTGCACGTGGATTATGGCAATTTGTGTGGACATTTTCTAAAGATGATACNAATGGTCAATCTGAGCGGACAATTCAGGTATTGGAAGATATGCTTCGAGCGTGTGTGATCGATTTTGGTGCTAGATGGGATCAACATTTACCATTAGCGGAGTTTGCCTATAATAACAGTTATCACTCTAGTATCCAGATGGCCCCATTTGAGGCGTTGTATGGAA
>NC_028640.1:45705822-45730029 GCF_001406875.1 Solanum pennellii | reverse complement strand
ATATATATATATATATATATATATATATATATATATATATATATATATAGGATAAGGTTGTGTTTATTTTTGTCTGCATTTTGGTTTGAGAAAGTGGCTAGTTCACTATTTTTTTAATGTGCTGTAATTTGAAAAGAAATTGTGAGAAACTATATAGTAAATTAAGTAGTCGTAGACTTGAAAGCTATGAATTATAATCTTGACGAGTTAACCATTGAAAATCCTAGAATTTTGATAATTCTTTTTGGTGTAATGTATGTTAGTTTAAGATATTAATTCTGAAGGTCATTGGTGGTTTAATCGATTGTTGGGTAGGATTTTGTATTATGGTTACCATACTAATATCCAAATGTGATATATCAAGATGTGTAATTATAGATAAATATATATACCATAAAACCATGTGGAGCAATAGTTTTGTCGTTATATAAGTTCGATCTGCTCCTTTCCAAAATATGTTGGCTTCATTGTACTTCTAAGAGGCACAGTTTTGAGCTGTGAATAGAATGATTTTCAGTACATATCCATTATCTAGATATTGTGGAAAAAAGTTGCATAAAGATAGGAATCAGTGGAATAGAACTGATGAGTGGTGACTACTTAATGAAACTTAAATAAATTATAGCTTCATATGGTATAAGGAAAGTAGAAAGGCATCTCATTCCAGTTACTTTTAAGTGAAAGCTTTAGGGTTGAAGGCTTATTGAATCATCGGTTGGAGGAAAAGAGTTGAAAAGAAAGAAAATGGATCATAATTCTGCTACGTAAATATGAATTCTTTCGAGCGTAATTTTTAGATTCTTAATTATTATATTATGGTTCAAATTTTGATATATTGGTATGTATATTATTTAAATATTGGGTGAATGATATTTTGTGAGTACCATTTAAATAATGATATTGAAAAAGAAAATTAGGATGAAATCCTAGACTTGAAACTTGGAAAATACAATAGTTGAAATGTTAGTTGGCATCGAGAATTACGAACTTGATTATAAATTTGGGGTGAATTTTTAGGCCGAGATTAAACACATAAAAGTGTGAGTGTTGTTAATTCCGAAACCTTATTGTAAATATATACATGAATAGATTCCATTGGTTCGGAAGCTCAACGGAAAAAGAAGGCTCAAGTCCAAGAGTAATTATTCGATTGACTAAGGCAAGTGGATTTCTACACCCTTGTTAAGCGTATGAAATTCGTGAATTTCCTTGTGTAGTGTTGAGAATGACTTGGAGACTTGTTGCTTATTTGTTGGTGTTGTATTCCTTGTAGTAAATTGCGCTTTGTTATCAAAATGGTTATCTCCTCATTCTCATTTGAGCATGTCATTTGCATTGTATCTGAGACATGGTTGTGGTATGAGGATTTACCATTTCGAGGGTC
This sequence comes from Solanum pennellii, assembly GCF_001406875.1. Lineage (NCBI taxonomy): Eukaryota > Viridiplantae > Streptophyta > Magnoliopsida > Solanales > Solanaceae > Solanum > Solanum pennellii. The sequence goes on along the minus strand of NC_028640.1, from coordinate 45,728,645 downwards.
GTATCGCGCTCTGCGATAGTTATTATATTTCGAGAGACGTATCGCGCGCCGCGAAGGTTACTATTATCGAGGGTCGTGTCGTGCGCCGCGACAGATGCATGGACAGATATGTCCCCCATGGGTCCCGGACTGAGAGACAGCGGGTGTGTATCNAAAAAGAAGGCTCAAGTCCAAGAGTAATTATTCGATTGACTAAGGCAAGTGGATTTCTAAACCCTTGTTAAGCGTATGAAATTCGTGTATTTCCTTGTGTAGTGTTGAGAATGACTTGGAGACTTGTTGCTTATTTGTTGGTGTTGTATTCCTTGTAGTAAATTGCGCTTTGTTATCAAAATGGTTATCTCCTCGTTCTCATTTAAGCATGTCATTTGCATTGTATCTGAGACATGGTTGTGGTATGAGGATGTACCATTTCGAGGGTCGTATCGCGCTCCGCAATAGTTATTATATTTCGAGGGACGTATTGCGTGACGCGAAGGTTACTGTTATCGAGGGTCGTGTCGTGTGCCGCGACAGATGCATGGACAGATATGTCCCCCATGGGTCCGGGACTGAGAGACAGCGGGAGTGTATTGTTAAGAAAGGCATGCATCACTATATTTGACATTGCATCTCATGGCATTGCACATTTTATTATTGATGAACTTGAACACGTATTTTGCTAATCTTGTGATTGTTTCTCTATGAAGGTTGTGATGGTTGAATATTGAGTTGTTATTGAGAATGTGTAAACTGATAGAGTGTGGTTATTGAGTTGTGTGTTTGGTAAACTGTAAACTGTTAGGCTGTAGCGTGGAAGTTTAGATAGGGTGTAAGGAGTACCCGTATTTTGTTCACTTAACTTGTGTTTAGAGGTTTGCTTGTTGGGTACCGCGTGGTTTGGTACTCACCCCTTGTTTCTACAAATTTTTGTAGGTTACGAGCCCGGATCTTCGTGATACCTGTCATTCTTTTTGTTTCCGAGGCATCTTGTAGAGGGTTGTGAGGTAGCTGCTTGTCATCTCAGCGAACTTTCCTACTCCAGTTTATGACTTTGTTTTTACTTGAAAGACAACTTCATTTTAGACTTCTATTTTATTTCAATTCTAATATTTACATTAGAGGCTTGTGCACGTGACAACCTGGTTTTGGGGATTGAATTAATATGACTTGGTTTCATAATAGAAATTGTTGTTGGATTATCATTTACTTCCGCACTTTGTTAGATATTGAGTTTTAGGCTGACTTGTCTTGGTGGGATAAGACGAGTGCCATCACACCTATTTATGGGTCGTGACACAATAAAAAAATGAAAGAGGCCTGGGAACGAGGAAGAGACAAATAGAACACGAAGACATTAGCAGAGGACAAATAACACACTTTAAAAGGCTAAGAATTGTAGGGATTGAAATGTACCAAGTTAAAGTTGGATTTACAACTCAATACACACACACACCCACGCATGCATGCACGCACACCCACACATGCACGCATGCACGCACGCACGAGCACGGACACACTTTGATGTTGAGTTTTCAATAAACATGCTATGGTAAGTTATAGAGGAAGAGGAATAGGTAAGGAAGGAGGGATGCCTCAAGAAAAAAATGTGAATGAAGTCATAGGTAGAGGAAGAGGAATGCTTCAACATAGTCAAACTAGTTCTAAAGCAACAAAAAATGAAAGAGGCCTGGGAACGAGGAAGAGACCAATAGAACACGAAGACATTAGTAGAGGACAAACAATACATTTTAAAAGGCTAAGAATTGTAGAGATATAAATGTACCAAGTTGAAATGGATTTACAACTCTTAATTTGAGTATCGACTTTATAACTTTATATGAAAATTTTAGATTTTATATGCAACTTAAACGTATTTTTAGTTGAGCGTTTCTTATTTGACTATTATTGTACCCACAAGCACACACAAGTGCACGTGGTCACTCAAGTAGTACAACTATTCTTTGAGCCGCATTATCAAAACCAAAGGACTTCAAATTAGCAAATAACAATTCTTTTATGTCTAAACTAAATTTACTCAAGTGGAAAATACTTTTAGAAATTCGCTTAACACTACTTATTACTAATTAAACACTATTGAAAATTAATTACGGTAATCAAATAGTTTCAAACAACAGAATCTCTCAATTATGAAAGGTATCCCAGGGTCGTAACATAGATATCTTTTCGGTATAATATTGATTTATTCTAGTATTTGATGGGTTAACCTCATTATGGATTAGCAAGGTCCATTTTACGATCACGATCTTCCAACCTCTAACCGCCTACCATCATTGACAACCTAACTACATCATTGAGTGGGGTTAGGTATGAACCAATGACGGCGCATTTAACATTCATCTTGCATAACAAACATGTGTGGTATGTAAGTATAAGACTCCTATATACAAAACATTCTAGATTTTACCCTAGAATGAACACACTTCTCACATTCTTTGGTCTATCCCTCTATTCATCTTTAGAGTTCAAGAACGGACAACAAGTTTATTCTAATGTTGATCAAGCATTAAAATACTAAAACAAGAATGCAAGCACAAATCATTAGACAAGCCTTCTCATAATAGAAACAAATTATATTAAACTACCAACCGTAACTACAACCCTAGAATAGAGGACTTAAGCTACTCATAGCACAAAATGTCAAGAAATAATGTTTGTCAATCATACAAGATTTTACCAACATGAAATATAAAAAGGAAAGTCATTGCGGTCAAATTGTTCATCCTCGTCAGCACCAGAGGATAGGTGTATTTTGCAGTGCCTAAGATAGCATTGATGCTCGTAGGTGTGATAGGGACATTCCCCCCGCAAATAGACACAAAGTGAGATCAAGCATTTGTCGCCCAGTTGGCAAAAATTTCCCCAACCATATGTAGATTGCACTCATCCGGCTCAGCCAATGCAAACTCCATCCTAAGCTCTCTCATCCGCCTCGAAATGTGAGAGAACTCACGAGCCAGGCTATCCCGATCAATGAATACATCAGAGAAGTAAGAAGCCTCAGTGTTCTTCTTATACCAATTTTTTCCCTCCTTTGACACAACCTTAGCTCCATATCGCCTCATTTTGGTTTTAGGGGAAGGGATGTTGTTAGTACATTTCCGTTCCCTGGCTGCTTCTTTTGAATTGGTTGGGTCACTGCCTTGTCGGGATATTGTGAAGTATATATGGTGACCTTCAAGATGTAACAAATGTCACCCTAAACACTACACCCATAAGCATAATACGGATGGTGTGCGCAGTTCAAAATGGTTTCAATGTAGGTACTTGGATTTCCCAACAATTTGTAGTCACAGTGTATTCAAACAAGTACCAAGTTCGTGTCTAGTCAAGATTTCAACACTAACAGACAATGGAACTTCTACTCAGACTTTGAAGCCCAAACCCATTTACAAGAAGCAATGGGATATTCAAGCTCATTTGATAGTTCTACTCAAGAAGTCTAACTATCAGTTATACAAGCATCACACCTCAACACCCTACATGATGTCTACTCAAGAGTTCAACATCTATTTCAACATTTGGAAAATAGCAGAGCATACAATTGTGTCTTCTACTCAAGAATTCAAAAACAACAACCAAAAGGTATCAATTACTCCTTAATCATTCCCACACATTAGTTTGACTCACGAACCACATCAACAAATAACCCATTGTGTTCCTACTCAAGAATTCGAAACACACAACAAATACAAATCACATAGTCGGCATGACAACACAATACCTCCCCAAATCAACACAATGAAATTCATGGCACAAATTTGGCCCTTCTCAACCTAACAACAATTGTTAATTCAACCCACATCAACAAAATCAGTGTGTACTACTCAAGACTTCAAAACACACATGATTGCTCATGAAACAAGCAATATTACAACAACAAATTCATTCCCCCGTCCCTGAGATCAACTACTCCACAACCCTAGAAAATTTAAACTTCACCCACCATCATACTTTAGAGAATAAAGACCAAAAACATACATGTGCGATGCGGAATTGCAGCAAAAATGGCAAAGAAGAAGTGGAAATTGTTACGTGACACATGAAGAGATGAAGAAATCGTTGGGGTAAAAGGGAGGGGAGAGGTGAGAATGAATGAGAATAGGGTAAATTGGGGTTAAGAGGGTGGAAAAAATTGGTCGGGTCGGGTTGTGTTCTCTAAGAAACGGGTAAAACTCGTTTCGTTAATTCAAAAGTAAAAAAAATCTTACCTGTTCGTGCGACGTAGAGCTATCACAACTATCTAGAATTTTAATTCCAGGAGATCCAAATGTTGGACCTGGCCACATGACGCACGAGTTACACGCAACTCACTGGAAATTTAGTTCCACTTGGGCCTAAATTCAACACTTTCTCCGTAATGTAGAACTAGCACTTAACTGTTTTTTTTCTTTGACGTAGAATGATTTATCGTCGAGCTCGAATATGGATCCCCCTCCGGGATGCGCGACCAACACGAGGCGCTCTGCATCAATTAAAATTATATTCCCAATTTAGTCCTCCCTTCGCGACACGGAGCTAGCACTCAATGGACTATTTTCACGATGTGAACTTTGATTCCTCGTCGAAATCTATTTTTGGGAACCCTCTGCGTGACGCGTGGCTTACACGCAGGGTTCTGCCTCAAATTTCCCTAGGTGGGGCAATTTTCAGCATCCCTCCATGCGACGTGCGAGCAACACACACTATCCTTGGGCAAAATCCCTAAATCCTGCACATTTCAACAGCTAACTTATTAGTTGATGATGGGTCGCCTCACATCCAACACCTTAACACGAGGCTCTCTGCACCAAACAAAATTATTAAATCCTAACTATTATAATGGTCCCATGTAGCACCTCACTTAACGTGCGGCACGACCTGTCTCATGACTCACTCGTCATCCAGTTTGAGCACTTCAAGATCACGATCCAAATTCTTAACAAAGCAGTGCTTGACCCATTTCCCATTAACAAGGTAAGTATTGCTCTTATCCTTGTTCCGCTTTTTCAAAGCACCATGTTGATTCATCATTACTACCTCAAATGGACCACTCCACTTAGACCGAAGTGTTCTTGGGAACAACTTCAATCTAGAATTGAATAACAATACTAATTGACCAGGATCAAATGTGAGTGACACAATATGCTTGTCATAACACCTCTTGGTGTTCTCTTTATGTAAATTTGCATTTTCATAGGCATAAAGCCTAAACTCCTCTAGCTCAAGCAGTTGTGTGATTCTTTTCCTTCTTGCTAACTCAGCATCTAAATTAAGCCTCTTGATAGCCAAGTACGTCTTGTGTTCCAACTCAGCTGGTTGGTGATAAGTTTTTCCAAACACTATTTGACAAGGAGAAGTCTCTATCATTGTCTTGTAAGCAGTCTGATGCTCCCATAAGGCATCATCTAGCTTGCCAACCCAATCTTTTCTTTGGGCATTCACATTATTTTGGAGGATCTTCTTGACCTCCATGTTCGATAACTCAACCAGCCCACTAGTTTGGGTATGATATGATGTAGCCACTTTGTGCATCACCCCATACTTAGCTAAGAAAATATGCATTGAGTTATTGATTAAGTGCGTACCTATGTAACTGATTATAGCCCGTGGCGACCCAAACTTAGTGAAGATGTGCGTCCGTATGAACTTGAATATCACTTGGCATCATTTATTGGTAATGAAACAACCTTCACCCACTTTGACACGTAGTCCACAACAACTAGAACGTATTGATTACTTGGGGACGATAGGAAAGTTCCCATGAAGTCTACCCCCTCACATGCTAAAGTCTCCACCTCTAGTATGTTGTTCAATGGAATCTCATGCCTCCTTGAAATGGAACCCATTCTTTGGCACTGATCACAAACTTTCACAAATAAAGCAGCCTGTTCAAACAAGGTATAGCAAAAGAAACCAGATTGCAATACGTTATGCGCAGTTCTTTCGCCTCCATGATGTCCACCATATGGCGCCGCATAGCAACTCTCCAATATTTGTGTCACCTCTTGCTCAGGTTTACACCTTCTCATCATCTGATTTGGAACCTGATTGAATAAATAGGGATCATCTCATATATAAAAGTGTGCATAATACTTTAGCCTGTACTTCTGACGTATTGATGCCCCACGTGGAAATAAACCACCCTCCGAAAAATTCACTATGTCAGCATACCAAGTCACTTGAACAATGTCCAATGCAAGCAACTACTCATCAGGAAACTCTTCACAAATCTACCCCTCATTTTCACATGAGATGAATCCAATAGTCGGGATAGATGAATCAACTATTTAGTTCTCGGTTCACTTCCATTCTCTTACTTCAAGATCAAACTCTTAGAGCAATAAGATCTACCTAATAATCGTAGGTTTGGCATCCTTCTTATTGAACAAGTACCGAATGGTTGCATGGTAAGTATACATTATTACCTTGGTTTCCACCAGATATGATCTGAATTTGTCAAATGCAAAAACCAATGCTAACATCTCTTTGTCTGTAACTGTGGAGTTTCATTGGTCTGCATCACATCTTGTACTTGCATAGTATATGGAGCGAAATACCTTGTCCTTTCTCTACCCAAGCACTTCTCCAACTGCTATGTCACTAGCATAACACATCAGCTCGAATGGGAGCTCCCAATTTAGATCAATCAAAATATGAGCTTTAATCAAATTATGCTTCAGCATCTCAAAAGCCTGCAAGCATTTGTCATCAAACACAAATTTCATTTATTTCTATAATAAGTTGCATTTAGGTCTTGCAGTTTTAGAGAAGTTCTTGATGAACCTTCTGTAAAAGCCAGCATGTCCAAGAAAGCTACTCATTCCCTTCACTGATATAGGTAGGGTAACTTCTCAATCACTTCCACATTCGCTTTATCAACTTCTATCCCACTATTGGAGATTTTTTGTCCCAACACAATTCCTTCTCTAACCATGAAAGTGAAAATTCTCCCAGTTGAGCACCAGATTGGTCTTTTCAAACCTAGCAAATGCTCTATCAAGATTAGTTAAACACGGTTCAAATGACTCACCAAACATTGAGAAATCATCCTGAAGACTTCAGTAAAGTTTTCCACCATGTCATGGAAATTTCCATCATACATCTCTGAGATATGGATGGGGCATTGCACAAGGCAAATGGCATGCGCTTGAACGTGCCATATGGGCAAGTGAATGTTGTTTCTCTTGATCCTCCGGTGCAATGATAATCTAGTTATACCCTGAGTAACCATCAAGGAAACAGTAATACTCTTGGAAAACCAACTTGTCTAACATTTGACAAACGAAAGGTACCACATAGTGGTCCTTCCTAGTGGCTTCATTGAGTTTCTTGTAATCCATGAAAATCTTCCACACAGCCATTGCTCTAGTGTGTATCATCTCATTCTTCTCATTGGTCACAACTGTCATTCCGTACTTCTTGGGAACATATTACACTGGACTTACCCATTTGCTGTCAGATATCGGGTGTACGATCCCTGCATCTAGCCACTTAATGATCTCTTTCCTAACAACATCCTTCATAAATGGATTTAGCCTCCGCTGATATTGTGCACTTGCTTTGTATCCTTCTTCCATGTATATTTTGTGCATACACAAAGCAGGGCTAATTCTATGGATGTCAGATATTTTCTATCCCAGAGCTGCTTTCCTTCTTTTCATATTCAACAGTGCGGCTTCCATCTATTTGTCAGATTATGTTGTAGACATAATAACTACTAAAGTTTTATCTTCACCCAAAAGGCATACCTGAGGTACGCTGGCAATGTTTTCAACTCCAGCTTGGGTGCTTCTTTGATGGAGGGCTTGGGTGGAGGAACTAATACCCTATTTAAAGGCTCCCAGCGATCTCCAGTTTTCACTATAAGTGACACATCAAAGAACTATACAATTTCTTATACTTCAGCATCCTCATATAAGTCATCACCCACTAACACTCGCTCTAGGGGATCCTTGGTTGCAATATACTTAGCTTATGCCTCAAGATCAATTACGGTTATGGAAGACAACTCTTCATACACAGCTGGCATCTTCGAGGCTTTATACATATCAAAAACCTCTACTTTATCATGAGCTCTCATAGTAAGTTTCCCAGTTGCTACATCAATCATTATCCTCCTAGTCGCTAAGAAAGGTCTCCCTCAGATTAATGGGACCTCAGGATCAGGCTCAAAATTCAACACTACAACATTGATTGGAAAATCAAAGATCCCACGTGTACCAACACATCATCCACAACACCCTCAAGCCTAGCCACTAATCTATCCGCCTACTGCAAAATCATGGTAGTTGGTTTAGGACTACCCAACACCAGCTTTTTGTACAAAGAATTTGGCATCAAGTTAATATTAGCTCCTAGATCACAGAGCCCTCTAGCATGAATGCTCTGCCCTATAGTTATTTGAACAATGAAACTGCCCACAATCTCCTTTACGTACTTTACATACCTAGGTATACCCTACAACACATCTACCAAAGGCAAGTTAATGTGAACTTGTTTCAAGAGAGAGAGAAACTTACCAAAATATTAATTCTCCTTTTGTTTCTTGAACATCTAAGGAAATGGGAGAGTTTGTCCCACTATTGGTTGCACTTTTTAAGCTGGTGCAAGTTCTTCGTTCTCTTTGAAATCACCCTTCTTGGGTTAACTCTCCTTGTATATAGCTTCAGTGTTTCTTTTCTTAGGATCTAACTCCTCCGATTGCAAACCACTGCGTGTACTCACTAAGTTCACCTATTTAGGATTCGAGTCAGTGTTCCCAGGCAACCCTCCTTGTGGTCGTGAATTTGGGGCACTAACAAATTGCCTGAATTGTTCTCCAAGTTCTAAGTAGCCAACTAATTATTTCTCGCATCCGCGGCTAACTGATCTTGATCCACCATAATCTTCTTCAACATATCCTCAATACTATATTTCGGGATTGTTGTTTTGGTTGCTCACGTTATGCATGTGGTTGGTACCCATGATCATTGCCTTGCGGTCTATATTGGTTCTGTCCTTGGACCTGATTCTAATTTCCCCCCAAGAGAAATTTGGGTGGTTTCACCAACTTGGTTTGTCAAATTACCATAGTTTTTCTGATCTCCTCCTCTTTGCGAATTACCCACAAAGTTTACCGAGTCTGGATTTGCACCACATTCTTCTGCATTTTGATCACTTTCTCCATAGATCTCACACCTAGATGGTGGTTGTTGAACTGCATTGACTTGAGTTGACTGCTGCCCCAAAGTCATTTTACTAAAATGTGTGTTCGTCATATTCTGCATGGCAGAAATCTGAGCAGTCAGTGCAGTGACAACATCTACTTCGCACATCCTTGCAGTTTTATGTACTACTAGTTTCATTCCACTTCGATTCCACTCTGATTCCCTAATAAATTCATTTCAACAAGGTGAACAATTCATCATAAGTCTTCTCCAAGGTCTGTCCACCTGCAGCTGAATAAAGTAAAATCTTGGTGTTAGGATCCAATTCTTAAATGAAGGTATAGACTAACACCTCGTTTGATTTATGATGATGAGGGTAGGTCATCAACAATGAATTGAACCTATACCAAGCTTGGTACAAGTTCTCTCCACCTTTCTGCCTGAAACTCAATAGATCACTCCACAATTTGGTTGTTTCCCTGATGGAAAAAAATCTAAGGAACAACTTATGTGCTAGATTGTCCCAGGTGGTGACTGAATTTGCAGGCTCTAAGTTCAATCATATTTTTACTTCCCCAACCATAGAGAAGGGGAATAATGTGAGCCTCAGGTAATCTTTGTTCACTCCAACTGGAGTGTAAGTATCACCGATCTCGAGGAAGTTCTGAATATGAATTGTTGGATCCACATGGAAAGACCACTGAACTACCCATTTGTGTGCAAAATTTGCACCATACTCTACTTCAGTTCAAGTCTCCCACCACTTCAGGTCTCTAAATGTAAGACGTCACATTAGTAGGGCGTGGGATTGCCACGTCTTTAACTTTCATCTCAGCAGCCGCCATTGTTTCAGGTTCTTTCTCTATTTCCACTTTTTTGTAACAGGAAATGGTAGTTCACCAATTACCATAATAATTGGACATTCATCTTGTCTCCACCTTCTGTGTATGAATCTTTCAAGTTCTGCGAGAGGCGACAACAATTCTTGATAATTGTCCAGTTTGGAGCTCACTAAAACCTATAACAATGAAATTCTAAGATCAAGTTTTCAACACTTGCGTTTTATTTCAGAAATCACAAAAATCAAATATTTCCTAATTCTTAAGTCCCTGACAGCTGTGCCACAAAATTTTTGCGGTTAAATTGCGAATGCAAGTGTACGTGATCGTACGAGTAATAAAGTTTCTCTTTGTGAGAGTCAGGTATCGTATCCACAGGGACTTATGATTAGAACTAATCATTCTCCTAAATTTCAGTTTAACACATTTGTAATTCCAGTTTTCAAGAGTATGTATCTTCTACTTCTACTTAAAACCAAAATGTAAATAGTGTAATTCAGTTTCTAATATTTCAAAAAATGACTCGGTAAAGATCCAGGGCTACAACATTTATCAGGAATCATGCAACCAATATCATTTAAATGAGTAATTACTAACTATCGAATCAATGAATCACAAGGTTAGATTTATGATTATGGTCTCCCGACCTCTAATCGCCTATGATAATTAACACTCTAACTACATCGTTGAGCGGGGATAGAGTGATTAAAATTACCGAGCATTAAGTTATCTTGTTGTATGGTGACCCAAGCGAGGTTTAGAGGTATATCTCTATCCTAGAAACTAATCAACCGTAGCTATTTAGAGTTTAACAAGCTCCTTGTGTTCTATCCTTTTATTCCTCTCTGGAGTACAATACAGATAATAGATTTATATCTATGGTGATCAAGCATGAAATACATAAACAAGAACATAGGATAGATTCATATGATAGTAATAATAACCCAATAATAAATTCAAAAGATTACATCATATAGCCTCAACCCTAAAACTAGGGTATTTATCTACTCATAGTCTAAAAATTAATCATATGATGGTCATGAATCATCAAAATGATTGAAAGGAAAAGAGATTGAGAAGTACCCCTAAAACTTCATAAAAACGTCTCAATGTCGTCGTTCTTCAAATCCCAGACAAGGATGCTTTAATAAAATAAAATAAAATCCTATTTATACTAAAAGTCAAAACTACCACTTCTAGGACTCAGGCACGCGATGCACAACGCCTTCCAAATTCTCGTCCAAGAGTTTTTCTTCTTCTGTGCGATCTGGAGGCATCACGAGGTGTTCTTCCTCGATTTAATTTTGTGACCCTAATTCTAAATCCCTTTCCGCGATGAGGGGCCATCACGAAAATGCCTTGGAGCATTTTCTTCAACTTCTTCCTTGCTCTCTTTTGACTCGAATCTTCGGATTGCTTCCTTTGTCCCTTTTTATGCACGTTACTGCATTAAAATTTCCTACTCAACTAGTCATGTTGGTTAACTCATAATACACAAATCACTCGAAAAGACGCTAAGTACATATACATTTGAGTTCAAACTAAACTTAAATACGGGGATTATTAGCATTCTAGGCATATAAATATGCCTAATATGAAAAACCCTAGAAAATATAGCAAAATCTCCTAAAATGTTGTGCTCCAGTCTTTTAGGTGTCCAGGACCGCATGTTCCTTTGCCTATATTGTGCATAACCACTCCGCGTTGCAGTTCCATTACGGACTCCTTTATTATGTGGAATTTCTTTTCTATATGGACGGATTAGCTCCGTGACGCGAAGGTGCTCCCTCGTAATGCATTTTCCAGCTTATTTGCTCATTTTCTCCGCAACTTTGTCTTCAATTTTCTGATCTTTGTCTAGGTGTCCTATTTAGGCTTGTTTTTCTTTGATCTTCTCCCTGAAACATCTAATCATATTGGTTAAAAGAAGCGGCATCAAAAGACTCTCAAAACTAAACTTCGAAACTAGAAATGCTATCAAACTTAGCTATATATATGGGATAAATTGGTTATTGGGTGCATAAATACGCCCGGATAAATTGGTTATTGGGTGCATAAATACGCCCAAGATAACCTATGCAACCTGGATTGCTAAGTAGAAGAGTAATAATTAATGTAACAAGAGTGACAAAGAGGATTGATGTTGTTACTAGTGATATTGGCTACACACCAAGATATTGATTCAAATGGAAGGGGAAAAAAACTATTACCAGAAGCAACCTTGAAAGAATGAGGATTGAAAAAGTAGGAAAATATGTGACAAAGAAAAACCAGTTCATCAAGTAGGAAGACATGTGGCATGTGCCTCCGGAATTCCAGCTTGTTTGCATAAAATAGTGATTAGTCTCCCAAAAGCATGCCTTCTACCTCAATAAACTCTGGCCTTGTGCATAGAGGATTTTAGCACCGCTCCTATATTGATAGGTAGGTCCTTCATTAGCACATAGACTAAGCAAACTCGGTCTCTCGTCCTGTTGGTTAAATGAAACCCAGGTATCAAGCAATTCATGATAGGTAGGTCCTTCATTAGCACATAGACTAAGCAAACTCGGTCTCTCGTCCTATTGGTTAAATGAAACCCAGGTATCAAGCAATTCATGACAATTTTTAACCACACTAGGTCTTCCTAATTCAAATGAGCATAAGGATAGGATTGTTGATAGCCACGATGTCCATGTCGAATCCACTTTACAGTGGATTGTGCCCCACAAAAAGCATATCAAATTTGTTGATTATGAGGACTAAAATTGATCCCCTAGAGAACATCAGAAGGGGAATCTAAAGTCCCCAATATTCGATTTATCGTTGAAGGTGTTAGATGCACCTCCACCCCCCGCACTGTCACAAAGTGAGACCAGGCATTGGGCTTCCATTTTGCATAGAATTCCCGCACCATACTAACATTGCACTCTGATGGATCCTGAAAGATGAAACCTATATGCAGCTCTTATAGGAGACACATAATGTGTGGGAACTCCCTCTCTAAATTGACATCCTCAATCACAACATTGAAGAATTATTTGGCTTCTGCCTGTGATTTATACCACTTCTATCTCTCTGACGTGATTGCCTTGTCCCCACAGCGTTGAGTGTGTCCTCTTGGGACTGCGGGTGCCATGGGAATAGTGGTGACCGTCCTGACTCTTTAACCGCTGCTAGACGCTAGCATTTTGCCCGACCTTTGTGCTAGACATGTTAACCTGCAATTAGACATAATTCATATCATTTATTGAGATTCAATTATGGAGGGCAATCCCACACTTACTCTCGAGCACAAATTCACAAACAATACGGTACTCAGACTTCCCAATATCATTTACAGCATATGATTCAAACAATTCACCCCATCTGAAACATCCAAACCCAAACAATTTAGGTTCTACTCAAGACTTCGAACCAACAAACAATTTCACTATTTCAAGCACTTCCCTCCTTACCAATTTGTTACTCAAGTTCACCACCCCCCCCCCCCAATTATTAATTGCCCACAAAAAAATTCTCCTTGTTATTAGCATCCCAGTGAGCCCCAACAGATTTTTCAAGCAACCACAACAACAAAAAAGTAGAAAATCTCCAATAATCAACAATTTAGACAAACCACAAGCCATACAAATTATCCCTAACTTTCGTGAATCATCCCAAAAAAAGGAAACAAAAGAGTAGGACACATGCCTTCCATATTTAGACCCACAAAAAGTGATGTACTTGGGGAGAAATATCCACTTCGCGACACAGATTTGTTCTTGGAAAGGGTTAAGGTTGAAGGGGAGAGGAAAAAAATGACTTATAGGGGAAAATGGAGTTAAAGGGACAGATTTTGGAATACGGGTCGGGTTTTTACCCAATTAGCCGGGTAAAACCCGAATTTTTAAATAAAATATTCTGAAATACTTACCAGGTCCGAAACATGGAGCTGTCGCGGACATGACTTGTACTTTTTGGCTTGGAAACATGTAGGAAGTAACGAAATGGGGAAACAATTCCGCGATGCGGAAAGGTCGCGAACTCCCCAAGAAATTAAGCCCTACTATGTTAATTCCAATTGAACTACATCCGCCACGCTATCCCAACGGACTTACCTTCAAACTTTTTACCTTTTTGCACTTTGGTGTCCACTACATTGTAGGAGTAGGTCCGTGAAGCGCTCCTGTCATGGACTCCACTGGTTTCCTCGCCCATGATTTTCCTTTTTTTTTTAAATTACAAATCACAAATTTCAAGGGAAAGGAAATATCCTATAACTAAAATTAAACTAATCTAACCTTTTAAAAAAAATACAATGCAAAAATTTTGAAATCACAAAGTCTCGTGTTGCCTCCTGAGTAGAGCCTGATTTAATGTCATGGCACAACTCAGCTCCACCTCAGTCATTTCTCAACTCCTGACTTTCTTCTTCTAAATCAAACTCTTGTCCAAAATAATATTATACCCTTTGTCCATTCACAATTATGAATGTGAATTTCTTTCCTTCATTCCATGGCTCTACCGTGTCGCGGTTGGTCATGTGTACCACCTCAAATAGTCCACTCCATTTTGATTCCAACTTACCCGGAAACAACCTCAACCTAGAGTTGAATAATAATACATTTTTCCCAGGCTCAAAAAGTCGACAAACAATATGCATATCATGCCATCGTTTGGTCTTCTCCTTATAGAGCTTGACATTTTCATTGGCATGGAGACGGAATTCTTCCAATTTATGTAATTTACCCATCCTTTTTCTTCTGGCTAGTTGCGGGTCCAGGTTCAACTTCTTCACTACCCAGTAAGCCTGATGTTCCAATTCAAGTGAAGGTGACACCTTTGCCAAACACTACATGATATGGGGAGGTCCCTATTTGTGTCTTATAAGCGGTCCTATACGTCCATAATGCATCATCAAGATTCATTCCCAATCTTTGCTTTGGGCATTGCTTTTTGTAGAATCTGCTTCACTTCCCGATTTGACACTTCTACCTGACCACTGGTTTGAGGGTGGTATGTTGTGGCCATTTTATGCCTGACTCCATATTTAGCTAAGATGTTATTCACCAATTGAATTATGAAGTGCGTCCCTCCATCACTAAATATTGCTATAGCGGTTCCAAACCGAGTGAAGATGTGCTTCTTTAGAAACTTCAACACCACATTAGCATCATTGGTCGGTAATGCCACTGCCTCAACCCACTTTGACACATAGTCCACAACCACAAGTATGTACTAATTTCCATTCAATGGAGGAAATGTCCCCATGAAGTCGATCCCCCAAATATCAAATATTTCAAACCTCTATTATGTTGTACAAAGGCATCTCATGTCTCTGGAAATAGACCCCATCCTTTGACATTGATCGCAACTCTTCACATAACATGCATCATATGTAAAAAAAAAAAAAAGTGGGCCAGAAAAACCCCGATTAGAGCACCATATGCGCAGTGCGCTCACTCCATGATGACCCTCATATGTAGATGAGTGGCAACTATCCATCACTTGTTTCATCTCAGACTCAGGTACACACCTACTCATCATTTTGTCCTGACCTTGTTTGAGAGATAAGGCTCATCCCATATGTAGAATCGAGCATCATAAATCAACCTCTTCTTTTGATGTGTAGTTCACCGAGTAGAAACAATCTGTTAACCAAATAATTAATGATGTCGCATACCATGGTAGTTCGGTCACCTCTAGAACCAATAGTTGTTCATCAGGGAATTCCTCCCTAATTTGACCTTGCTCTCCCACATGTGACAAACTCTCCAATCTTGATAGGTGGTCTGCAATATGTTTTTCAGAACCTCTTCGGTCCTTGATCTCGATGTAAAACTTTTGCAACAATAGAATCCACCTGATTAACCGATACTTTGCATCCTTCTTGTTGAACAATTACCTGATAGTTGCATGGTCAGTACAATTACAAGTTTAGTACCTATTAGGTAAAATATAAACTTGTTTAAAGCATAAACCAAGGCTAGCATTTCTTTTTCAGTCACTGTGTAGTTGGTTTGGGCCGCATCCAGTGTTCTGCTTGCGTAATATATGGAGTACACCTTCTCTTTCCTTTGCCACAAAACTGCTCCCACAGCCACATCACTTGCATCACACATCAGCTCAACTCCCAATTTGGAGAAGTTAAAAATGGAGCTTCTATCGCTTCTTCTTCAAAGCTTCAAAAGCTTGCATACATTTCTCATAGACTGAAAAATTTATCTCCTTCTCTAGGAGACTGAACATGGGACTTGCATTCTTAGAGAAATCCTTACTGAATCTTCTGTAGAAACCAGTATGACCCAAAAAATTCCGCACCCCTTTAACAAAAACTGGAGGAGGAAGATTTTAAATTACTTCCACTTTGGCACGATCAACTTCCAGCCCTCTCTTTGACACCTTATGTCCCAACACAATCCCCTCCTTCACTAGAAAATGACATTTTCCCCAGTTTAGGACAAGATTAGTTTCTTCGCATCTAGTCAGCACACTGTCTAAATTCTCCAAGCACCGGTCAAAAGACTCCCCACAGACTAGAAGTCATCAAATATCTCCACAAAATCTTCAACCATGTCATGAAAGATAGTCATCATGCATCTTTGGAAGCTGAAGCATTGCATATCCCAAACAACATTCTCTTGAAAGCATATGTCCCATAAGGGCAACTGAATGTAGTTTTATCCTGGTCCTCTCGTGCAATCATAATTTGGTTGTATCCTGAATATCCATCTAGAAAATGATAGTATTCTTGCACATCCAACCTATCCAGCATCTGATCAATAAAAGGAACTGGGTAATTATCCTTTCTGGTTGCTTCATTCAATTTTCTGTAATCCATGCATATTTGCTATCATGTCACTGTCTTAGTTGGAATCAACTCATTTTTTTCATTGGTGATCACCGTCATCCCTCCCTTTTTAGGCACACAGTGAACTGGGTTGACCCACTTGCTGTCTAAAACTGGGTATACAATACCAGCATCTAACCATTGAATCACCTCATTGGGCACCACATCTTTCATCACTGGGTTTAGCCTACGCTGAGGTTGTATAATTGACTTGTAACCTTCCATCATGAATATCATGTGCATGAATAGAGCTGGGTTGATGCCATGTATATCAGTCATCTGCCAACCTATCACTTTTTTTCTCTTCCTCAACATTTTCAGAGATGTCTCTATCTGAAATTCAGACAAAGCACAAGAAAGGATTACGGGTAAAGATTCATTGGAACCTAAGCATGCATACTTGAGATGAGAAGGGAGAGCCTTTAACTCGAACTTTGTTGCTTCTTCAATTGACAGCTCGGGAGGTGGTCCCAGGACTCTGTTTAATGGCTCCACAAACTTGCGCAGCATACTCACATTTAAGACATTTTGAACGTTAGCCAACTCTTAGTCTTGAACATCTCCCTCAATGTCTTGCTCAATTAACACTCTCTCTAAAGGTTCTTGAGCTTAAAAATATTTAGTCGCCATTGCCTCATCAATGAATGCGATTCCGACAACTCCTCATATATCGCAGGCAACTTCATTGCCTTGTAAACATCAAATACCTCAACCTTGTCATGAACCCTCATTGTTAGTCTAACGGTCTTCACATCAATTAATGAACCTCCCATTGCTAGGAATAGGCGTCTCAAAATAATTGGGACCTTGGTATCAGGATCAAAATCCAAAATGACAAAGTCCACAGGAAAATCAGAGTTTCCACTTGAATCAAGACATCTTCAATAACGCCGTCTGGCCTCACACCAAACGATCAGCTAAATGCAACATAATGGTTGTGGGTTTGAGCCTTCCTAGTCCCTATTTGAGAAACATGGAATTAGGCATCATATTGATACTTGCGCCCAAATCACACAAACCTCTTGCCTCAAACACATTTTCCAATTTTTATCTGCATGGTGAAACTCCCTGGATCTCTCAACTTGGTAGGAAGCCTATTCTGGATCCTAGAACTGCACTCCTCAGTTAGTGCTACTGTTAGATACCACATCTTTCACATATTTGGCATACTTAGGAATGTCCTGCAACACATAAAGCAAAGGCAAATTATCATGTACCTGCTTGAGTAATTCAATGAACTTACCAAAGCATTCCTCCTCCTTTTGCTTTCTGAATTTCTGTGGGTTTGGAGTAGGTGGTTTTGCTTTTGGTTCCTCATTTACCCTTTGTTCACTTGGTTTGGCTTCACCTACATATTTTCCTTTTTTTTCAACAACTTTTGCCTATGGCGTCAACTCCTCCAATGGACGACCACTCCGAGTACTCACAACATTTACGTGCTTCGAGTTTGGGTCGGTATTTCCCGGTAAACCCCCTTGTGGTTGGGAATTTGGGGCACTAGAAAATTGCCAAAATTGCTTCTCAAAATTCTGAGTCGCCAATTGATTGTTTTGAACATCTGCCATCAAATTATCTTGATCCGCGATGATTTATTTTAGCATGTCCTCCACACTTATATCACTTTGCTTGGTAGCCTGTTGATCACCATGGTTTTTTTTATGGTACTGTTGTCCACTACTCTATGGTCTGTATTGGTTCTATCCTTGATGTTGGTTTTGATTGCCAACCCATGAAAAGTTTGGGTGGTTTTGCCAACTCAGGTTGTAAGTATTTCCATATCTCTGGTGATTTTCTCCTCGCTGAGCATTACCTACAATATGAACAAATTATGGGTTTGCTCCACACACCTCAACACTGTGATCTACACCTCCACATACTTCACACCAAGTTTGTGGTTGATGTACCATATTAACTTGAGCTTACTGTTTTCCTAGTTACATGTTTCTAAAATAAGCAGTCATCATATTCTGCATTGATGTGATCTGTGCAGAATAAGTTGTCACTGCATCCATTTGTAACATTCCAGTAGTCTTCTGTATGATCGGTTTAGCTCCTGCGCCATTCCACTTGGGGTTACCCTATGAAATTTTATTAATCAATGTAAACAGCACAGCATATTCTTCTCCAAAGGTTGTCCACATGCAGCAGAATCAAGTAAAATTTTTGTGTTTGGTTCCAATCCTTCAATGAAGGTATAAACCAACTCTTCGTTAGCTTGATGGTTATGTGGAGAACTTAGCAGCAGGGACTTAAACCTATCCCAAGCTTGGTACAAGTTCTCCCCTCCTTTCTTTCGGAAGCTCAATATGTCGTTTCTCCGCTTTGTTGTTTTACCGAATGGAAAAACCTTATCAAAAACTTTCGGGCAAGATCATACCAAGTTATGGAATATGTGGGCTCAAATTTCAACCATCTTTTTTCTTACCCCAACAGACAAAAGGGGAATAATGTGAGCCTCACATAATCAAAGTTCACTCCAGTTGGAGTGTAGGTGTCATTGATCTCGAGGAAATTTTGAATATGCACTCATGGGTCCTCGTGAGATAGACCAGTGAACTACCCGTTTGTATGCAATAGTTGCACCATGTTCTGCTTCAATTCAAACCTCCCACCACGTGCAGGTTTTTGAATACTTGAGGTAACATTGGTAGTATGAAGATTGCCATATCCCTCACTTTCATTTCAGTCATCACTGTCGGTGGGTCTTGGTCCTCATTTTCTTATGAAGTCTCTAGTATCTCACCACACGAGGAATAGGATGGGTGTGTACTCTTTTCTATCTCCGGTAATGAACAAATCTTTTTGTTTCAGATTGAGGCTCTACCAAATCCTAGTCGTCTTCCGGTGCGAAAACCTGACATAACCTGCGAAATGGGGAGCCAAGATCAAGTTGTCAACACTTGTAGAAATAATTTAGACACTCAAAAATTAGATATTTGCTGACTTGAAAGTCCCCGATAGTGGCGCAAAAAACTTGTTGCGCCCAAAAGCACACGCAGTGCACATGGTCACTCAAGTAGTACAACGACTCTTTCGAGCCGGATTATCGAACCCAAATGACTTCAAATCAGAAAATTACAGTTGTTTTACGTTTAAACTAAATTTACTCAAGTGGCAAATACTTTAGAAAATTTGTTTATCACTACTTACTACTAATTAGATACTATCAAAATTAATTACGTTAATCAAACAGTTTCAAACAAGAGAATCTCATCTTTAGGAAAGGTAGCAAAAGACTCTCAAAACTAAACTTCGATACCGAAAATTCTCTCAAAATTAGTTATATATGGAATAAATTTGTTATTGGACGCATAAATACGCCCAAGAACAATTATGCAGCCTGGATTGCTAAGTAGAAGAGTAATAAATACTGGAACAAGAGTGACAAAGAGGGTTGATGTTGTTACTAGTGATATTGGCTATACAGCAAGATATTGATTCAAATGGAAAGGGAAAAAAACTATTACCAATAGCAACCTTGAAAGAATGAGGATTGAAAGAGTTGTCCAAATCAGGTCTATAACTACGGCTTATAATCAAAGTCAAACCAGTTCAAGTAGGAAGACATGTGTCATGGAAGTAGGGTATTCTGATTTTTTTTATTGTCGATATTGACAAAAAAAATTAATTGTGTATATTTTTATGTTTTTTGTTTCAATCAGACTTTGTTTTATTAGGTATTTTTAGGTATCATACTCTTTTTTTTGTTAGGTGCCAAACAAATCAAATTTTCTTATTGTAGTTCAAATTGAAGCATTGATTATGTTGAAATGAAGTCCTCGTTTTGTCCAACTAATAGATTATTTTGTTACTTTCAGTATATCTTCTTCTCATTTATTTGTAGTTATTAAACATCTTTTTTAATTTTCGAAGATGATTCACAATCAGATAGACATAAAGGGTGGGCCTTTTTTGAAGTGATAAAAATGCATTATATAAGTCTTATACAGTCAAATACTCGTAATTTGTAGAAGTCATAACTATTCCAACAACATAAAGCAACAAGAACCAACCTAAATATGTAAAGTGGAACAACTATTGCAATTTCGATCGCACACAACTACATCTTTCATCCTTCACATTCTTGATAATGCTCAAAAATAGAAAAAAAATCCACAACAATCCAGACGATTAGCTTCCGGTCACAATATTTGCTCTTCGTTTTTCCTTCATTACCCATTTGTTAAGGAATATTTTCCCTCAAAAACCTAATCACAAAAATATCTTGATTTCTCAAATTTAAAAGAAAATAGACCTTAGACAACTTCAAATTAACTTTTTTGGACTGAAACTTAAACTAATTCTTACCTTTTGAGCTGATTTCATTAGAGAGATACTGATTTTAAAAAAAAAAGCTTCAATCAACGGCTCTTTTAAAAATTTGGGAAAGATGACACTTTTAATTAATTTTTGAAAGGAAAATGATATATTCATGCGTGTCATATGTGTGTTCACAAACATAGGGAGAAAATAAGTCAAAATGGTCTATTTGCTAAGGTATTTATTACTTTTGTGGAGTAATAGGACTCCCACATAGTTAAAATGTCTTTTAAAAAATTAGAACAACTTTATATTTTTTTCTCATATATATTTGATACACTTCTAATTTAATGAATGATGACTAAAATCAAATCTAACACTAGCTCAAATCTTATCCAAATAGCCTCAAATTAGATTCAATCTCACTCGAATTTAAGTTATTTTGAAATATATCACCTACTTGAAATGAAATTCTTT
The DNA here is from genome assembly GCF_001406875.1 of Solanum pennellii. NCBI lineage: Eukaryota > Viridiplantae > Streptophyta > Magnoliopsida > Solanales > Solanaceae > Solanum > Solanum pennellii. The sequence continues at coordinate 45,707,130 of NC_028640.1, read as the reverse complement.
TACAAGCAATTTTCAACTTTAATGATGATAATGAAGTTATGCACATTTCATATGATTACTTTTAACTTGTCATAATTAATTTTGTTTGTGATGTCTTCGTGTTGTCACTTCCTATTAAGAAAGGTGAAAATTTATTATTATCGAGCATAGATCTACGGAACGTTTATTCCTTTTCTGATTTTTTCTTTTTGGTATAAACTAGGAGAAGGAATGCCTTGGCGTCGTTCGGTATAAAGTGAATAACACATGGATTAGTAATGTAAGAATTAGTAGTGCAAAATAGTAATATTAAGCTCATTTGTTATCAAGTGTTTGGTTCATTGCTTCTCAACATCTTGTGTTTGGATTAAAACTCTACAAAAGAACTTTGTAATTATATTTTGAAATTATTTGGGGACCTTTTATTCATGTAATTGGATCAAACTAGATAATTGTTAGACAATATTATTTTTTATAATCTTCTAGCTAGGTAGAAGAAGAACAATTTTGTTGTCATGTTTGATATTTTCTCACTTGAATTATTTAAGGTAAATAATTGTCATCTTATAAATTAATCACTCATAAAACGCCAACTTTCGATTTAAAAAAAATAGATCATCTACTTTTAGGAACATACTGTAAACAATAGTAAAATCAAATAAATCATCCACACTTGCACATAAGAATTGCAAGTTTGTAGTTTAAATCTGTATGCAATTTTATGATTGTTCAAAATATAAATAATTAGAAAACCACATATATATCAACAAATAATACATTCAATTAAGATCATAAACGTCATTTTGTGATATATTTATTTTTCAATTGTAAATGTGAAACAACACCTTTCAAATATTATATTGAATTTATTTAGCAACAAACAATACTCTAACTAATAAATTTGTAAACTAGTCTATTTAAATAAATTTACTAGTACAAATATAAAACATAAAATCAAAAAATAAAAAAAATAATTAAGAGAATTTGAGGAAAATTGTCTTTACATAGATTAATCTCATGATATTAAATCTCACCAAATGACAAGTATTAATTATATACTACTACATAATATCATACATATTTGTCCTAATACTCCCTACCAAACAACCACTAATTGTCTTAAATCTAATGGGCATAAATCCATCTCTGTGAAATGCACGGAGCGTCGAATGGAGAATTTGTAATGGGAAGAAATGAGAACCCATGCACCTTTTTCTCAAGTCTTCTATGTTTTGCAAACCTTTGTTGTGTTCGGTAAATAAGAAAAAGTATTTATAGATTCCTATATGAGTAATAGGTGTAAATCCCCCCACCCCCACCCCCACCCCC
>NC_028640.1:45704175-45705337 GCF_001406875.1 Solanum pennellii | reverse complement strand
CCAAAAAAAAAAGAAAGGAGGGGTGGGGGGTGGGGGAGAAGAAGTTTCCATTTAATTTGGAAGTATTCAAAAGGTATAGGTATACCTACAAGGACAAATTCGAAGGTGGGTTAAGCAGAAACACCCCTACCCCCAATCAAATGTGATATGGCAAAAAGGCAGACATCAATAGAACATGGGAAGAGATGAAGGTGAGACAAAGCAATCTAAATCTCGTAATGGTGATATTATATGCTGGAGGGAGCTACATGTCATAAAGCAACTAGTATAGAAAGTTTGATGCAGAGTACATTTTGATTAGTGATGGGTCATACATCTTCTTCTTTACTCTCTACAAGTCCAAGGGCTTCTCCCAAATTCAAAGTGTTTCTCATGGTCCTCCTTCCAACACCTCCACTATTGCCCTTCCTCATCATTGCCGCAAATTCCCCATAATCTATTTGTCCATCCTGCAATTTCAACCACTATCAGACCAAGTCTTACTGGGTGCAGTAGAGACAGCTTAGAATAGCAGGGATGCAAAAGGATGGCCACAGAAATCTTAATTTCCAATTCAATTAACAAATGTGAATCAAGAGAACAAATGAATATCTATACAGTTTCACAACATCACCATGCTAAACAGACTAGTCTGGATCAAACAAACATAGTAAGTAAAATACACTAGCCTTTTGTTTTTTGATTAACCCAGGACAAAGATGCGGAATGCTGTCTTTCAAAATCTTAGAATTGATCAAAACATAAATTAGAGTCTAGAACATAATCACACTTAATCAATATTACTCTATGATGCATACTTTAGAAGAAGCGAGTGAGAGGGGGAACACTGGTGAGTTAACACTCCAAGAATCACTACTAATAACAAGTTTCGAGTTCCTTCAAGAAAAGTAAACCCTTCTCATCCACCATTACAGGACTGTTTCACATGCTCATACATTTTAATAAATATCAAAAATGATATTCTCAACTTAACATATATATATATAGATAAAGAAGTCAATGTTACTTATCAAAGAAACATGCAGATGCTAACATCCTTCAGATAATGTGCCTAGCTGTTTAGATTAGTGCATCAGTTTTAAATGTAATAAGTTTTTCTAAAACTAGTGTTGAGAAAAATTTTGGTTGGTAAGATACTGCCCCCCCACCCCCACCCCCACCC
>NC_028640.1:45691732-45703695 GCF_001406875.1 Solanum pennellii | reverse complement strand
CACCCCCACCCCCACCCCCCACAACCCCTCCATTCCTCTACTAAGCAACAAGAAAAAAAGGGGGAGGGCAAAGGGGAGAAAAAGAAAAGACAAAATATTGAGATCAAATGATTAAGTGAGTTTAGATGTGGATTCCATTATGACAAGTGGGATCATGTGTGAGGTATTGGCTAATGACGAACCTTCTTTGGGCATTAGAAGTTAATAAGTATCAACATGGAATTCATAAAACATTTGGTTGTATACAAGAGGCAAGGTACTCCTTCATTAGAAAATGAGGCAACTCCCTTAAAGGAAAAGGGGACATATGTTGGCACAGTTCAAAGTAAAGCCACTAAATTCAATTTGCAACAGACCGACTATGCTTGGACCTTCTCTGAAGTAGCAGTATTTAAACTACACAAAGAAGGGCAGAGCTATAGTGCAAAAGTAGCTTGAAAAACATAGGTGAATCACCAACTCATGGACCTCAAGAAGAAACTTAGTACAACTTGATGTTTCAACAAAAACGAATAAACTTGATTAAAAATGCAAAGAACTGGAGATATTTGCTGGATGCTACAGACTTACACACTTGACCCACTATTTCAATGACAAAATGTAGATTAGAAAAGTCAATCATAAGATTTAAAACCTTGATACCGAAAAATTTAAACTGAATTCTGTCACTTTCTTTACCCTAATCTTTTGAAAGATCTTTAAAAGAAAACAAAAGAGAAGCTCAAAAGAGAAAAAGTACAAAGAAAGAGAAGGTTGTAAGTCGAGGCAACTAAAAATGTCAAAGGAATAAGAAAAGTTACTGGTACGCCCGTTGCTATATAGTAGAGAGATTGACATGGAAATAAGAGACAGAGGCCTCAGACAAGCAATAACTAGTCAATTAAAATTTATAAGGAAAACACAGAGAATGGTTTGATTAGATCAGTTATGAGTGTGGTGTCATCATCTGAAGGTGCGATAAGGCTCTCCAGCGCATATGGCAGTAACACTGCATACTCTCTCTAACATGAGAAAGGAACGATACTGAGGTCATTAATGGTCACTCAGGTCTTTTCTGATGAAAAACATAAAATAATAGAAATAACAAATATGTCAGATGAGGAGGAAGCATTTCCCTCTACTTCTTCTCTTTGATGGACGGTGGGGTGGTTTGTGATAGTACTAGGCATCACACAGTACTGACCATTACAAATTTCATTTACAAAACAGTCCCTCTCTTGATTAAGAAGGAACATAACAAAAAAGAGGCAACTCCATCAAATCTAAAAGACTAAAACACATGGTATTCTTCTTTTTTTCCGATTCAATGTTTCTATGTGAAGAACTGAGAGTGTTGGCCAGTCAAAAACCCACATTAAGTAGCGGCAATGAGGATGTTTCTATGCACCACCCTCCCTAGACCCCACTTGTGGGATTTCACTAGGTATGTTGTAGTTGTTTCGATGCAAAATAACATATGTCCATTGCGCCTTATACACGCACATGGACACAAAACTTGCAGATAATAGAACTTACATTATCTTGATCAATATCTTTGATCATTTCATCGAGATTAAGCTCACTTAGACCAAATTCTTTGCAAGCATGCTGAAGCTCATCAATAGTTATGTATCCACTGCCATCTTTGTCGAAGAAAGAGAACGCTGATACAAGATTCTCTTCTCTTTCAAACTTGTTTAAGTGCACAGTAGCAGCAAGAAACTCCCCATAGTCTATTGTTCCACTGTTGTCAATGTCTGCCTGACAAATACACCATGTCATGTGTGATGCCATAAACTCAAATTCACCGACAGAAGTATATAAGTGCACATATATGAGTTAGTAGGACCAGGTGGACATATTTCAGAGACACAACAGTGAATTAGTAACATGACAAGGAGAGTTCTTACTGCATCCATAAGATCCTTGATCTCAGACTCCATTAGTTCAGAACCTACTCGTCTTAAACCCTCTTTTAGTTCATCAAAGCTGATTGTTCCACTATTGTCTGTATCTATCATTTTGAATAGCTCCTTGAGACCACCAATTTCTTCTTCTGATAGCCTCTCCGCAATCACCTATTAGCAACAAGAGATGATGAGTAAAACAAAAAATAAATACTCCGTCAGTTTCATTTTATATGGCAGTCTTTCTTATTTACCCTATTTCAAAAAAAACACCTTTCTATATTTTCCAAAATTTTGACTCGTTTAACTTAAAATTTCACCCTTAATGACATGCTCTTACAGTCATAGAAATGTCATGTCTTATTTAAGACTACAAGCTTTACAGATATTTTTGGAATATCTCAAAAGTCTTGCTTAAACTCGTGTTGAGTCAAACACCAGTTACAAAATGAACGTAGAGAGTAACAATTTTCAATTAGAGACGAAATTAGAATGGATGATGACTACAATTTCAGTTATCCACATACAATTCCAACAATTTTTTTTGGGAAAAGTAAAAATATATACCTATGACCATAATGTTTGATTTGTTTAATACTATCCTTTGATGAGCATCAGGGCCGACACTCTTACCATTTGTCTCAAATATACCTCTTCCACTAACAGGTTTCAATCATATTGTAAATTGGTCACCATGTACAGGTATATTCCGACATTTATTATTGCTCAAGAGTATATTTGAACCTTTTTAATTGTTCAGGGGCATACTTCAATATATTGCCGATGACATACTTAAACCAATTTAATAGTTCTTTGATAAATTTGGATCTTTTGTTTGTTTAGGTGGCTCCGCTGCGCCAAATGTCAAAGCCAAGCTGGACAGCTGTTAGAGGTAGGGGAAAATACGGGACGAAATAAATAAGGCAAGACTTTCATGGACCAAAAAGTAAACAGAACGAAAAAAAAATATGACGAGTCAGCTATTCTCTGTTTTGAATTTTCTTTCAGTATATTAGAATTTATTTACATAACTTTCAGGATTAGATTGAATGACTTTACAGTAGGATATAATCTCTCAACAAGAGCGGAACAAGGTTCAGAAAATTAGAAAGCAAGAATGACCAAGCAAATGCAACTAAGCTAAAAGGGAAAATAAAAATCATACCACTAATAAATTTTTCTGTTGGCAATTATGGCATCTAACTTAAGATGAAATGAAGAATAGGGCCAGCAAATTTTATACAAAACTAGGATAGAAGTCTATGACAAACTTCTACAAGTATTGCAGGAACCAAAGGTGATATCTCTGATTATATAATGAAATTTCAAAAGGTTAGGATCACCGATCACGATATCCAAATGTTAGGCAAGTGATTCTGTCAATGGATGAACAAATACCGGCATAAATTCCAAATACTTAATGGCCATTAACTCTGCCAGTAAAGTGCTAGACATATTTCCTATATATAATACTGGCATGTTATAAGCTGAAGGTATATGTCAACTTCATAAAAAGGATGGACCAAATCTATTCTAGACAGTCTATGTTTGCAAAATGATCAATGGGAAAATTAATTTTTGTGTTCCCCTAATCCACTTAAGCTATCAACACCAGCACAATACTGCATATTAGTCTATCAATGACGATACTCATGTAGGTGTCAGAAAGATCATCATTAATTGAAAATTCAAGTAACACAAAAGACAAGTACATCAAAGATGAGAATGGAGAAATATTGATAGAAGAGGCTCACATTAGACGGAGATCGCAAACGTATTTACATAAGCTCTTGAATGAGGAGAGGGACAGAGATACTTTGCAGGGCGGGAGTTATAGCATTCCGAGAGTCGTAGGATTTTGGCTATTGTAGGTGCATAAAGTCTGCAGAGGTCAAGGGGGGCAATAGTAGAATAAGGAGGGGCAGACCGACTGGGCCCGACGAGATCATAGTGAAATTTTGGAAGAATGCAGGCCGCACGCGAGTAGGTATGGGGTAGCTAACTGGGTTGTTTAGTGTCATTTTTAGGATGGCTGGAATATCATAGGAATAGAGATGGAGTACAATTTGTGTTGTATAAAACAAGTGTACTACTCAAAATTGTAATAACTATAAGGGTATCAAACTACTAAGCCACATCATGAAAGTTTGAGAGAGGATGGTCGAGATAATGAGGAGGAGACTGTCTATTTCCGAGAACAACTTTGGATTCTGTTAGTTTAGCTGCAACTAACAGCCTAAACAAATAGGGTTCTTTCAAAAACTGCGCAAGAAAAAGTGTGGAATATGTAAACCAAGACAAGTATTTTAGCGTGGAAAACTTCTTAACGTCTTCACTTATCTCGACCAACTAAAGATTACAACCACTGTTGTAACTAAGGAACTATTCCCAACAGTCCCTACCTCAACCCTCTTCTATACTTTTCTTCAATGACTCTATCCAGTCAATAAATTTTCTTCAGGACACAAAACAACACCTACTACAATCAACTAAGAGTGTAATCAAGATCTTGTCTCGGAACCGCACAAAAAACTATATTACAACCCAAGAACAGTATAGTTATATCTTGATAGGACCAGGTTCTTTTGTTATAGCAGTTTCTTCTTGGAGACACATTGTGTAGAACTCTTCCCACTCTGAGGACATTGAGGTATCTCAACAAATTCATGTCGGGACACTCGACTAAAGGTGTTATTCACCTTATAAGGAGATTGTTGGAGCGGAATAGGAATAGGAAGACAGACTTAAACATGGTGTTCATTGACCAAGAAAAGGTGTATGATAAAGTTTCTAGGGAGGTTCTATAGAGATGTTTGAAGTCTAAAGGTGTACCTGTTGCTTACATTAGGGCAACTAAGAACATGTATGATGGAGTCAAGATCTGGAAAGAACAGATAGAGGTGACTTAGAAAACTCTCCAATTATGATGGGATTGCACCAAGGATCAACCTTAGTCTGTTTCTGTTTTCCTTAGTGATGGGCGAAATGACTCAACATATTCAAGGGGAGATGTCAAGGTGACCAAAATATTAAGATAATCCCATGCAAAGACAGTCATGTGCCAAAACAAAGACCCCTTAAGCTTGCCCATCTCGATGTGACCATCTCTACCAGAAGCACAAGAGGATGCACGATATGACAAACACAACTAGGGACATTAATATATTCACATGTATGAAAAGATACAAATACCATGAAAAACTGCATAACATTGGCCACTTCTCCTGGACCATAAGCTAATCATTCTGGGATAGGGATAGCCATAAGAAGAGCAATAATCCTTCAATAAATGGCACATATCCAACTACCACTTCCAATTTCCAGAGGACTGTTTTCATCATGTAGTTATTTAAAAGGAAATATGGTGCAAAAAATCTGTTCATAGAAAATAATATTCTAAAGACAGACTGTCTTATTTTCATAAATAGATTAGAAAATCTGAACAGTAAGTAAATGTCCTACTGTAAGAAGGAAAATAGGATGACGAGGGTCGGAAGAGTAGAAGTTGAGTTGCATTCTTTATGAATTTATGCTTGGGTACTTGGCATGGAATGTACTTCAAAGTAAAAGAACATAAATTATAGTCTTCTTTTGTGATAAAATGGCACTTCCTCTATCCAAAATTAACTGTCGAACTTCCAATTTTAGGTTGTCCCAAGATTGAGTTCACTTTCCTGAAGTTGAAATATTTTTTGCACAGAATACTTTTCAATATTCTATTGTCCAAAATGTACTTCGTCGCACACTGTTATTAGTTTAATACTCAAAATTCTCAAGAAAGCTCAACGTACCTTTTAATTTAAATAAATAAATCTCTAATGATGTATGGGCTTACTAGGAGAGGTATGATTAGAAATGAAGATATTCCGGACAAGGTGGGAGTGTCCTTGGTGGAGGACAAGATGCGGAAAGCGAGACTGAGATGGTTTGGACATGTGAAGAGGAGATTCACAGATGTCCCAATGCGGAGGTGTGAGAAGTTGCTTATAGATGGTTTCAGAAAAGGTAGAGGCAGGCTGAAGAAATATTGAAAGATGATTAGACAAACATGGCGCAACTCCAACTTACCAAAGAAATGACCTTCGATTGGAGGCTATAGAGGACACGGATATAGGTAACAGGCTAATAGGTACTTGAGAGTTGTCTCACCTATTCTTTCATACTATCAGTTGTAGTATTATTCTTGTAGTTGCTTGTTCTATCATTACTGTTACTATATGTTGAGTTGTTTCTTGTACTTCAATTTTTGTTACTATGTGTTGTTTCTAGTAGTAGTATTCTGTTGTAGTTATTGTGGATTTTGCTTTCATGTGCTGAAGGTGAGCTTTTGGGTTTAGAGTTTGAAGATCAGTCTAGAAATTAGGTTCAAGCTAGTTTACGGTTTGTATGATAGATTTTTCTTCCACCAAAAAGAATTGGTTGTCTTTCTGTTTGTACTATATAGAAAAGAGAGAGCCCTGATACATATCTCTGCTCTGAGGCAAAAGGAACCCATCCTTGTAATTCGAAGATTTCATCGTTCATTTGCTAATTCGATATTGAAAAAAATTGTTTGATCAATTGGTTTCATTATAAGAAAGTGCATTGGAATGTGGATATACTAAATGATAAATAAAATGTGATAAATTGCACCAACTTCTCCATACAAGGGAAACTATTATTTTGACGAGCACTTTGGTTATTCATATATAAGCTAAGCAATTAATTTTTTATGATCACTAAAAGCTTTATATGATGTCCAGCTCATGATATCAGTGAATGAAGCCTTCAGCACAAGGACATGCTTCAGTGATATCTCTAAAAGTAGATTTCACATTGACTCTTCTTTGCTATGCTGAAGTGTTTCATGTATAAAATTTCTTTTAGTTTATATTTTCATTTAGGAATCTGAGATTTTTGCTTAAGGTTTTATATCGGGGTTAAGACATGGAGCAAACAATCAAAAAGATTCCAAATGTAAAATAGGAGCTTTTTAGAGTTCAAGTAGAAAAGAATGGCAAGGATGGAGAAGAAGCTGCTATTGTGATCTGCAAGAAGCTCATATTGTCGGGAGATCAGGAATTAAATTTCTCTCTATTGTCTGCTTGCTTTCTATAGCTTCTTGGTGTTGTTGGATATATTGCGACACCTCGTGGTCTGCGCTGCCTCGACACTGTTTGGATTAATCATCTCAGTGAACAGCTGAATAGGTTCTAAAAGAACTGATGCAAATCCAAGAAGAAACTGAAGAAGTATGTTGTATCATCCATATGTTGGCTCACACTCAGGTACTAAATCTGAATGTCATCTCTAAGAGATTGTTTATGTTCGAGATACTGGTAATAAGAGGTGCTATAAGAACTAGTATCTAAATGGTAGTTGCACTTCGTAAAGTAAAATAAGCTCACATTACACAGACTATTGCTTATTATTATCTGTTTAAACTTCAGTATGAATTAATATTTGGGTTCATCTATGTTTATGTATCTTGATCTATGCAAGACTGGAACAACAGAATCAATATTAAACAAAGGTATATAAGCTTATCTCCTTCAGACTTGTATATAAAAAAATGGCATGTTCATGTCAACAAAGAGACATTTGGATATATGCAGTTAAACAGTTTAAGTTGTATTATTAAACCAGGCATGTTGGGTCCATGCCCAGCGTCGGCTATAGCCAATCTAGTCTTATAGTACGAGCATAATTAGTTTAATGCATTTACAACAAATTGACATGATATTTTTCTCAATCCACACCCCTGATACAACTGAATTCTCCAAGTGTCACATTTGTACCTTTTTTCCTTTTTATATGGATTGTCTGGCCCTTAGACGGGCGGGTGGGCCTACATTCTGCTCTACTGTACAGGTATCATTTGTTATTACAGTACAGATCTTACTTCAGTTTCATCATCAGTGAGACTCTAGCCATCTTTCTAGAAAGTCTAATAGCTTATTGTAATCCTCCTGCAACCCTTTCAAATAAACCCTCTAGTATTCACAGTGTTAATCATCTTCCGGAAAAGAGTAGAAGAATGGAACATATCATTACGGTATGTTCTTTCAAGGTAAACGGGACTTTTTGCGAAAAAGCAATAAACTATGATAAGTAGACAACATTGTCAAAATCTTACTCGCAGAGCCATCTTCTTAAGTTTGTTCATTGCAGAAAATTGCTTGAGGCGTGAAAGAACTGCAGAGTCGAGAGGTTTATCAGGGGCTATTGTGTCATCCACAATCCATGGATGGCCTGAGAGACACAAGAAAAGAAGAAATTAAGCTCCTTACAAGTTCTTCCCAAAATCCAACTTCTAGAAGGAAAGCAGTAAAGAGTTGACATTTTCTAGAAACAATACCAAATACATGTTGTAGTTAAACCTTAGCATGAATAGGAACATACACAAAACTTCATGGGCAGTTAACCTCCTCTTTGGATTCCTGTCAAGCATTTTACGTATCAAATCCTTGGCACTATCTGAAATTCCAGGCCATGGTTCAGATTCAAAGTCTAATTTTGCTTGCAATATCTGGCGGAATATTCCCATCTCAGTTTCTGTAATCAAGAGGAACAAATGAATGTCAAGATATTTAAAGCACCAACACGAAGTCTAAAACAGAAACAGAAAAACTTTGAAAGGGAGGGGAGCAAGATACCTGCCCAAAAAGGTGGAACACCACTAAGTAATATGTACAAAATAACTCCTGCGCTCCATACATCAGATTCAGGTCCATAATGCTTGCGTAAAACCTCAGGTGCAACATAGTAAGGACTTCCAACCACATCGGAAAACATTTCACCTAATCATAATAAATAATAAAGGGGCCAATGTGTCTCTTTAGATAGATCAGAAATGATAATGGAACAAGAACTAGAATGGTCAGCATCTCGCTTACTGGAAGGCATACTTCACTAAGTCTCCAAAGATACGAGGCATGCAACATCAGAAAGGTTGTTAGGTTATTTCACAAAACCAAAGTAAACACTAAATCAGATAGACAATCAAGGATATAAGCATAACATGACAGAACCTCCAAAAGAAAATATGTAAAACTAAAACCTTCTCTCTTTAGCAAGATCTAGTCGAATGAAATAACTACATGCTATATATGAACCCACCAAATACTAATGAAGAACGACACAATAAATAGATCATCAGAAAAACCTACAGAGCCAGCAATCTATCTGAAGGGGAACAACAAGACAAGTCATCTTCACATTCATGAAAACAACAAAAAGCAATCCTAAAATTTTGAGAGGAAACCTAAATAGAAAGTTCACATAAGCCACCTTGTTGCTAAGTATTTGTAAAAGGGGACATAATCCTAGCAAAAAAAAGTTATATTTACAGCATTGGAGCACTGATACTATGTTCTACCTGAAACAAACCAAGTCACAAGTACTAGTTATTTCTAAAGAAATAATAACCAGGAAACTTAAGCACCTAACTATAATAATCAACACTAAGTGAAAATCACAATGCTACATAATGCTAATCCAGCTATAAGGAAAAGTTTATTCCCAAACCGATTGTTAGATAAGAATCCAGAACCCATTCATACGATGAAACTTGGAATCACTATGTCCATTAAATCCGAACAAGTAGAAACAATTAACAAAGATAGAACACAAGTTTTTTTTTCTTCAAAGAAGCTAATAACAATGGTTAAAGAGGGGAAAGAAGAGATGTTGCTATCTTTGCCTGACCTAGAAAACATCCAACTGTACAGACAAACAAACAAAAGCTTGAACCCTCTTAAATTAACTCCAATTTGCAGGTCCACAATCGAAATGACAATAATTAAATTCAAAAGTTGATATCAAAAAGAAAAACCTGGCTTGTAAAAAACAGAGAGACCAAAATCAGTGGCCTTGAGAGCAGCATCTTCATCTGAACTGAGAAACAAGAAATTTTCAGGTTTGAGGTCTCTATGCATGACCCCTAGCGAATGACAACCTTCAACCACTCCAACAATAGTTTTAATAAGCTTCGCAGCTTCCCTTTCACTGTAATGCCCCTTCTCAACGATCCTATCAAAAAGCTCTCCACCAGCACAAAGCTCCATAACTATGTGCACATATAGGGTATCCTCATAAGTACCCTTTATCCTGACAACATTTGGGTGCTCAGATAAATGGTGCATTATCTGAATCTCCCTCCAAACATCCTCATAATCCTCCTTACAAATCAACTTCTTCTTTGGTATAGTCTTGCAAGCATAAAGAGTAGTAGTTGATTTTTCTGTACATAAATGGGTGGTACCAAATTGGCCTTGCCCTAATTTTTTTCCTATACTGTAAAGCTGCTGAAGTCTTTCAGTTCTGTATGGGAGAACCCATGTGGGCTTCAATGGTGGAACTGTGCTTGTCTTAGTAGACTCTGTTGCTGCTTTTCTATCAGTCTCTGAAGCCATTGATTCTTCACACTCGAAGGTCAATTCTCCTCCAAATTTCTTCAATCCTTGTCTCTCTCTCTCTCTTGATCGAGGATATTCCTAAATCTTTGCACTATACTTTCTCACTCTAGATTCATTGCACTTTCTTTTATGGGAAAAACAGTCAAATATATCCTAAAACTTTTCTTTCAACTCAAAAATAATCTTTTTTTGGTGATAACTTATTTTTTGTTTGTCGCACTGTAATTATATATATAATATTAAATTATATATTATAATAAATATACGTTTTTAATTAACATTATAAAAAATAACTGATTTATATTTTTAATTTAGTATATTTTAATTAAGTTAATCATAAAAATTTAAAGTACATATTTTTTGTGAACATCATGAATGCATGTTTGACAAAAAGATTAATATTATAAATACAATATTATAAAATTATAAAATATTTGACAAAAAGATAATCATTTAAGTTTAATTTAAAATAGCTTGTAATGCCACATGGAATCACATGAAGTAAGATTTGAGAATAAGAAGTAAATGAAATAAAAATAATATAAAAAAAATATTTTTTTAAATGTTAGAATAATAAAATCAAAAATAATATAAAATAATAAAATACATTAAAATGGAAAAAACTTAAAACAAAAATAAAAAGTAATCAGTTTGTAATTATATCATGTAATAATCAACAATTCACAATATCTCTCTGTGAATTAGAGAGTGTAATTACACCATGTCAATTACATGTTACATGTCAAACCAAACAGGACAGACAATGTAATTACACCAAATCTAATTACTAGGATGGACTTTCCAAAGAGGTACTTACTCTCGCCGTCTATCTTTACTTATCAATAATGTTATTTTGCAATGCCGAACAATACTTATCCATTTTATAAAAATTTATGATTAAGAGATTAACAGTACTCTCTATCTTTTAAGTTGTTTTGTTACGGATTGATCGCTTACGTCATTGGGCATATTATGTATAACGATTCACCATGCACAATAAATAAAAAGATAAAAGGAAGAGTCATCTCAATCTATCACCATTTTGTCTATTTTATCATTACTATTAAATACTATTTATTTTTTAGATGTTTAGATGACTTATAATTAATAAGGGTGATTTGATAAATTAATCTTATCATTTACTATTTCTTAATTTGTGCTTTAAGTTAATGGACAACTATTATTTGAATGGAGTAGTTTCCACCTGCACCAAAACAAAACAAAATGAGTCGATGTGTTTCAAATTTGTGGCGGAAGAGGGAGAAGAATCAAATATGTGAGACATACAATCAATATATATATATGTTATGCGGAATTTGAGATAATACGAGAAAATATAAACGCGAAAAACAAGACAACAGATTTACGTGGTTCACCAATAAATTGGCTACGTCCACGGGGAAGAGGGAGAGCAGTTTTATTATGGAGAGGCAAGAACAGAATTACAGAATAGGACCCCCGTCCTTTCTGTTTGTAACGGGTCCGATTCAAGGCATTCAACAAATCTCCACCTTGACTTGAATTCTCCGAACAGATTCTTCAGACGCACTATGATAGTGCCAGGCCTCTCCCTCTTCCTCAGAGTTGCCCCGCAGGGCAATTAACAGCTTCTGATGTTGAGCAAGTCCAAACAGTGTTGAAACTTGCTCTGTGGAACCGGCTTTGTGAACATATCAGCAGG
>NC_028640.1:45684285-45685887 GCF_001406875.1 Solanum pennellii | reverse complement strand
TATATATATATATATATATATATATATATTGCTATTAATAAGTTACTTAATAAGCATTACACCTCCTAACCTTTTAATAATATTTATAACTCTTAACCTTTCAATTTAATAATAATATATATATAACTCCTAACCTTTCATATTCATAACCTTCAAATTATTTGATATAAAAAATTATAACTCCTAAATATTACACCTATAAAAAACCACTTTGAAACATATATGATGGCCATTTTATTTTTATTTTCCTTATTCTTCATTTTTTGTTTCTTTGATTTGTTAATTTTTTTGTCTTTTTTGATCTGATTTTCGCAGGAGAGGGATGTATAATGAAAAATGTTAGATATTTTGCATAGTTTGATTTTGTGAGGTAAAATAATTTGACATGTCTAATTATCATTGTCACTTTTGTTCTATTCTAATTATACATTTGATATATTAGTTTGGAATGTGGATGGTACAAATCATGATTTTTTTAAGAAAAAAATAATTTGTTCGTTTTCTTTTTTGCTTCTCTTTGTAGTTTTTTGAGATTTTTTCTTATTTTTATAGTTTTTAACAACACTGATTATTTTTTTTCTTTTATATTCATAACCTTCAAATTATTTAATATAAAAAACTTTAACTCCTAAATATTACACCTATAAAAATCCATTTTGAGACATGTATGATGGTCATTTTATTTTTATTTTTCTTATTCTTCATTTTTTGTTTCTTTGATTTGTTATTTTTTTGTCTTCTTTGATCTGATTTTAGCAGGAGAGGGATGTACAATGAAAAATGTTAGATATTTTGCATAGTTTGATTTGTGAGGTAAAATAATTTGACATGTCTATTATCATAGTCACTTTTGTTCTATTGTAATTATACATTGGATATTATTAGTTTGGATTGTTGATGATACAAATCATGATTTTTTTATAGAAAAAATAATTGTTCATTTTCTCTTTTGCTTCTCTTTGTAGCTTTTTGAGATTTTTTTTCTTATTCTTGTAGTTTCTAAAGACGCTGATTGTTTTTATTCACTTTGTAAATTTTGAAGAATTGAATTATGTTATGTTGAGAACATGATTCTTCTTTCCTCTTCAAATTATATATAACTAAATATTTTTAATATTTTCGCTTGATTAGTAACTATAATTTTATGTCCTTTTGTTGTTATTATTTCAAGGATTGTTTATAGTTCTCCGGTTAAACCTCCAATGCTACGAGAGCTGATTGGTTCCTTATCAACTTAATTAGTTAATTGAAAAAACGTCAATATACTTTTTTTTAATTTCGTCTAACAATTATCTTCCTCTTCACTAGCTATAAAAAATGTTATACAACTATATAATAAATATAAGTGAAAAAAATTAATCACATCTCAATATAAAGTAAATAAAATACTAAATATTAAATTGTCACGACCCAAATCCGGGGCCGCGACCGGCACTCACAGTTTCCCTCCTATGTGAGCGAACCAACCAATCTAACCCTTATCATTTTAACATATATTAACAGAAAATAATGCGGAAGACTTAAACTCATTAAATAAAACAAATCAACATCTATTAATTCCCCAAAATCTGGAAGTCATCATCACAAGAACATCTATCTCAA
>NC_028640.1:45661228-45682231 GCF_001406875.1 Solanum pennellii | reverse complement strand
CCGTCGTGCCTGCGACGGTCCGTCACGATGGTCGTCGCAACCTCCCCAAAGTCCAGGTGGACTGTGACGGCCCGTCACACCTGTGACGGTCCGTCCTGCACCTCCGTCCTGACGGTCAGAGACTCGTTTCCCGTCCCAATTTCTCAAGAGTTGAAGTGTTTTGCAACGGGAGCTTACGACGGCTCTTCGTGGATGTGACGGCACGTCCTGCAGGTCCGTCACCGATTACAGAGAGTCGATTTTCAGTACCCAATTTCAGAATTTCTAAGTATGCTGAAACGAGACATCCGTGACGGGCCTTCGTGCCTATGACGGTCCGTCGTGATGTCCGTAATCTTAGCCAGTTTTTCCAGAAATAAATCTGCTGCTCAAAACGACTAAACAGGTCGTTACATAAATACAAACATGTTATATAGCTAAGAATCAAATAAATCGATCCTCTTACAATTTTATATCTCACAATCACATAACAATGGTACGGTAAAAATACATAATTTTAATGTTGTATGATTTATTATATTATTTATATATAGAAATTATTTATAGGCTAAAAAGTTGTTTCACAGTTTTGAGAATTTAATCAACAAAAAATTTAACTATTTTTTAATTTTATTTTAAAACATTCGTAGAGATTACTTTTTTTTTGACAATTTAAAATTTTTTATATTCCTTTTGATTAACTTTTTAATTCTATGTCCCTTTTTAAATTTGTTTTTAATAAATTTTTCTCTTAAAATATTTCTCTTCTATAATAATATAAAATAAGAGAAAAAGTATATATTATTCAAAATAATAGTAATTACTAAAATAATGTTTTTTAGTAGAAGTATATTTGGAGACTTTTAATTAATTTAAAATTTCTAAAATGGGGTAAAAATAAAATATGTCATATAATAAAATTAAACCATAAAAATGGTGGAGTATTTTACTTAAACATACTTTTGTTTATTAAAAAATTAAGTAACTTTTTTTTTAATTTTTCTCTTATTTTAATATATTTATTTTAATTTATTCTTTATCATAAACACACACTTGTTCATCTTTCATAAACTCTATACTTAATTAATAATTATAAGTAATACCTATACCTTTCAACTTTATACCTTCATAATCCCCTTACTTAGTATTTTAATTTGTGACATCTTAAAAGCACATCAAAAAAATATTTCTAACCAAATATATTTATGTGTAGCTTAATTGTCCTCTACTTGAATCTTGTAATGCAAAACCTATCAACAAAGATTGCTTTGTGTAATTATTTTTACTTCTAATAAGGATGATACAAAATAAATTATATAAAAGAGAATATTGATTTGTTTCTTTTTTGCATGAAATTATAAGAACAAGATCATTAATAAAAGTCAGATTAAAAACAATTCTTGAAAAAATTAAAATGTATTTGTAGATAGGCTTAGCGACGTGTCACAATCCAAAAATGGGTGTGATGACACTCGTCTTATCCCACCAAGACAAATCAGCCTAACCCAATAATTTTGATAAAATACGAAAATAAAACCAAAGTCTGATAACAATTACCAATACAAAAACAATTCTACTTAATTCAATCCCCAAAACCTGGTTGTCACATGCACAAGCCTCTAGTGTAAATAACAAAACTAAAATAAGATACACAGTCTAAAATGATGTTGTCTTTCAAGTAAAAACAAAGTCATAAACATGAGTAGGAAGGTTCGCTGGGATGACAAACAACTACCTCACAATTCTTCACAAGATGTCTCGGAAACGAAAAGAATGGAAGGACACGAAGATCCGGGCTCATAACCTACAAAAATTTGTAGAAGCAAGGGCTGAGTACCAAACCACACGGTACCAACAAGCAAACCTCTAAAGACAAGATAAGAGAACAAAATACGAGTACTCCTTACACTTAATCCGAACCTCTACATTACAACCTGCATAACACCAGTCCAACCAAATAGTTCACAAGCAACCAACTCAATAGCAACACTCTAACATATTACAATTTTCAATAATAATTCAATATTCGTCAGTCACAAATTTCACAGAAAATCACTCACAAGATCTGCAAAACACAAGTTCAAGTTCTTCAATGATCAAATTGTGCAATGCCGTGAAATCCAATGTCAAATATAGTGATGCATGTCTGACCTAATGATACACACCCGCTACAGTCTGGAACCCATGGGGGACATATCTATCCATGCATCTGTCGCAGCGCGCGACACTACCCTCGATAATAGTAACTGTCGCGGCGCGCGACACGTCCCTCAAAATATAATATCCATTGTGGCGCGCGATACGACCCTCAAAATGGTACATCCTTTTATCACATAACTCTTACCACAACCATGTATAAGATTAATGTAAATGACATGCTCAAAGGAAAATGAGGAGATAACAATTTTGATAATAAGACATAATTTACAACAATGCAACTGTGATACAACACCAACAAATTGCAATAAGCTTCCAAATCATTCTCAATAGTCACACAAGGAAATACACGAATTTCATACGCTTAACAAGGGTTTAGAAATCCACTTGCCTTAGCCAACCGAATAATCACTCTAGGAATTGAGCCTTCCCTTTCGTTGAACTTCCGAACCAATGCAATCTATTTAAATATATATTCACAATAAGGTTTCGAAAATAACAACACCCACATTATTATATGTTTAACCTTGACCTTGAAATTCACCCAAATTTATAGTCAGGTTCTTAATTCTTGATGCCAACTAACCTTTCAACTATCATAATTTTCAAGTTTTTCAAGTATAATGTTAATTCCATTCTTTCAATATCATGATTCGAATGGTATTCATATAATTCAATAACCCAATATTTAATACCGATTTCCATTTATCAACTTAAATTATAAATTGATGATAAAAAAAATAAGAATTTACAATTTTTTCGAAGTCAAGACATAAATTCCTCACTTATATGATTCTCATTTATAATATTATAACTCTTAATGATTACCGTCATAGCCCTTTAGTGGGCATTTTAATTACTACTTGAAACTGTAGGTTGTATGTATGGAAAATATACATATAAATAAACTCCTAACAAATCAATTCCCTTAAAACCCATTGATAACCTAAAATTATATAATTATACTTACAACAATCCCATTGTTTCTTGTTTCTCATTTGTCCAAAGTCCACGGAATGATGCAGAGCATCATATGACATCACACTACACATGCACCCCCTTATAACTACTACACTAATTCAACAATAAACATTAAAATAATGATTGCCTCCAATAAGTGTCAAAACCCCACGAATCACCACTACCCAAGTTAATTATTATTAATAATTGATAACAACCAAAAGAACTACAAACCAACACTTTATTATTGCCAAAGATAAATCTTGTAATTAACGTCTTTCCTTAAATCTTGATTGACAATCTGCCATATCCCAAAAATCACATACCTTAGGGACCCATCACACTAAGAATACCCACCACAATTTCTATTTATTTTTCCCAAGTTTCAAAACATTACAATAATTAATTGAATAAATCTTCTTAACCCACTTCATTTAATACACAAATATGGTAATATAATCGTATCATATAGTGGTTAGTGTTCCTAGAAAAATTAATGAATCCTCAAACTTCCTCAATTCTTAATTCTAAAAAAATGAAAAGGAATACACTGCCATATATATCTAATATCCGAACATATGAAAGAAATCTTTCCCTTCCAATATAATAAAATATTATTTTCACACCTATTCATCATTTGTAGAAATTAATGACAATATGCAGAGAGCACTTGATGTCGTACCTAGAGCAATTGAGACTCGCGATGCCGAAACCCTCCACCTCCCTTTTATTTTTTTCTTATTCAGTTATGACCCATATATTAAAATTAATAATTCCACCTAACGTATTTTATTATTTTAAACTTGGCACATTATTATTAAAAATAATTAAATTATCCATAAAATTTATTAACTATAGTTAAATGACTATTCAAAATTGCCAAAAAATGACTTTTCGGGTCTGGGTCATTACATTATCCATCACTTAAAATTATGTTCGACCTCGAACATAAGGTGAAATAAAGTACCTGAAGCTTCAAAAGTTGAGGATATCTAGCACGCATGTCAGACTCTGTCTCCCAAGTTGCCTCTCCTACTGAACGGTGCTTCTAGTGCACCTTAACTGAAGCAATCTCCTTCGTCCTAAGATTTCTAACTTGCCTATTCGGTATAGCTATAGGCTCCTCTTCATATGTCAAGTCTGGACCCAACTCCACATAATCAAGTGAAATTACATGAGATTCATCCGGAATATACTTCTGAAGCATAGAGGCATGGAAAACGGTATGAACTGCTGACAAACTACGTGGCAACGCCAACTTATAAGTCACCTCTCCCACTCGGCTCAAATACTCAAAAGGTCCAATGAATATAGGGATAAGTTTACCCTTCTTTCCAGACCTCATCATACCCTTCATGGGTGATACTCGAAGCCAAACATGATCACCCTCCATAAACACTAAGACTCTAATTCTCCGATCTTCATAACTCTTCTGTCGACTCTGGGCTGTCAACAGTCTATACTGAATCATACGAACTTGATCCATAGCATCTCTAAGCAGGTTTGTACCCAAAGAGTCCATCTCCATCGAATCAAACCAACCTATTGGAGACCTACATCGTCTACAATACAACGCCTCAAATGGGGCCATTTGAATACTAGAGTGATAACTATTATTGTAGGCAAACTCTGCTAAGGTCAATGCCAATACCATCTAGCACCGAAGTCAATCGCACATGCTCGGAGCATGTCCTCCAACACCTGAATCGTGCGCTCAGACTGACCATCTATCTAGGGTGAAAAGTTGTACTCATATCTAACTGAGTTCGCAGACCATGTTATAATGCTTTCCAGAAATAAGAAGTAAATAGTGAACCTCGATCTGATATAATAGAAACAGGAACTCCATGTAGTCTCACAATCTGATGATATATAGCTCGGCGAACTTTTCTGCCGTATACTTAACCCGAACTGGAATGAAGTGGGAAGACTTGGTCAGCTTATCAACAACAACCCAAATAGAGTCATAACCACCCACTGTGGTAGGCAAACCCACAACAAAGTTCATAGTAATCTGCTCCCACTTCCAAGTAGGAATAGACATCTTCTAAGATACACCCCCGGGCCGCTGGTACTCACACTTGACCTGCTTTCAAGTCAAACACCTCAAAACAAAGTATGAAATATCCCTCTTCATCCCACACCACCAGTAATGCTGACTCAGATCATTATACATCTTCACTGCTCCCGAATGGATGAAATATCGAGAACAATGGGCCTCCTCAAGAATCAATCTAATCAAATCGCCCTTCTTGGGCACACAAATCATGCCTCCAATCCTCAAGACACCATCAGAATCAAGGACAACCTCCTTACCTTCCACTCTCAATACTTTGTCTCGAATAAGACATAACTTCTCATCATCAAACTGGTGTGCACGGATCTGCTCGACTAAAAAAGATCGAGCCTTAATAAAAATAATCATCCCATCACTCTCTTCTGAAATCTATAAGTGGACAAGATTGTTAGCTAATATCTGCACATCTCTAGCCAATGGTCTCTCCTCAATACTAAGCGTTGCAAGACTCCCCATGCTAGGAGTCTTCCTACTCAGAGCATCGGCCACAACATTAGCCTTCCCTATATGATACAAAATGGTCACATCATAGTCCTTCAGCAACTCAATCCATCTCCGCAGCCTCATGTTCAAATCCCTCTGATTAAAGATATATTGAAGACTTCGATGATCAGTGAAGATCTCACAATGCACCCCATACAAATAATGATGCCATAACTTAAGTACAAATACCACAACCTCCAACTCCAAATCATGAGTAGGGTAGTTCTTCTCATGTGACTTCAACTGCCAAGAAGCATAAGCAATCACCTTCCTCTTCTGCATTAACACGCCCCCCAAACCGACTCCTGAAGCATCACAATACAAGTAAAGTCTACACCATCCTCAGGTGGAGTCAACATAGAATTCGAAGTCAACAAAGTCTTGAGCTTTTGAAAGCTCTCCTCACTCATCAGACCATTGAAAACCCACACCCTGGCGAGTCAATCTAGTCAATGTAGCTAGAATAGTAGAGAAACTCTAAATAAATCATCGGTAATAACCTGCCAACCCCACAAAACTCTGAAACTAGGTAGGAGAAGTAGGTCGTGCCCATCCTCTAACTGCCTCAATCTTGGCCGTATTTACTCTAATACCCTCCTTGGACACCACGTGTCCCAAGAATGTCTTAGATTAAGCCAGAAATCACACTTTGAGAACTCGACATACAACTTCTCTTCTCTCAACCTCTGAAGTACAATTCTCAAGTGTTGGACATGGTCCTCCTCAGTCTTGGAGTAAACCAAGATGTCATTGATGAAAACAATCATAAAAAATCAAGGTATGGTCGAAACACCCCATTCATTAACTCCATGAATGTTGCAGGAGCATTAGTCAATCTGAAGGACATCACCAGGAACTAATAGTGCCCGTACCGGGTCCGAAAAGCTGTCTTACGGATATCTGATGTCCTAATTTCAACTAATGATACCCGGACCTCAAATCAATCTTTGTAAACAATTATGCTCCCTATAGCTGATCAAATAAGTCATCAATATGCAGAAGATGATATTTATTCTTTTTACTGTTACCTTGTTCAACTGTCTGTAATCAATACACATCCTAATAGTCTCATCCTTCTTCTTCACAAACAATACAGGGGCACCCCAAGGTGACACACTAGGGCGATTAAAACCCTTACTCAATAAATCCTGCAACTGATTTTTCAAATCTTTCAACTCTCTTGGAGTCATATAGTATGGAGGGATAGAAATAGGATTAGTGCCCGGCTCCAAATCAAGAGCAAAATCAATATCCCTATCGGGAGAAACACCTGAAAGATCAGAAAGAAATACATCGGGAAACTTCTGAACCATGGGAACAGAGTCCATGAGAGGTGGTTCAACACTAGTATCCCGAATAAAATCTAAGTAAGACAAACGCCCTCTCTCCACCAATCTCTGAGCACAGATAAAAGAGATGACCTTGCTTGGATAAGAACCACTAATACCCTTCCACTCAACCCTCGGAACACCAGGCATCGCTAAGGTCACGGTCTTAGCATTACAATCAAAGACAACATGATAAAAAGAAAGCCAATTCATACCCAAGATAATATCAAAGTCTACCATCCCTAGAATGATTAAGTCTACCCAAGTTTCATACCCCGTCAAAGAAACAAGACAGGATCCACCACTAAGGGCTCACCCACATGTGTAGAAACACGAATAGGTACATTTATGCTATCACATATCATACCAAATTCAGCAGCAAAATAGGTAGACACTTAAGAGAATGTAGACCCTGGATCAAACAATGCAGATATAGGTCGATCGCATACTGGGATGATACATGTAATAACAGCATCAAAGGTTTCTGCCTCGGGTCTCCCCCAAAAAGCATAACAGTGGCCCCCTCGTCCACCTTCAGCCTGGGTGGTACCTTTACCCCCACTTTGCTGAGCTGCAACACCACTACTAGAAACTCTATCACCTCTACTTGACTGAAATCTGCCACGGCCTCTACCCTGTGGTGCTGGTCATCTAGTTTGAAATGAAGAATTAGGTCAAGGCCCACCACGACCCCTTTGAGAAGTACACTGCCAAATCAGGTGATCGGGATCTCCACAAGCAAAGCAAAATCTCTAACCTGGAAAATGCTGTGTGGACCCTCAAAATCCACTATAATTGCCTCTCCCTGTAGGTCGTTGTTGTGAATGGTACGAGCCCTGACCCGGGCAATAAGAACTCCTAGATGTCTAATTACCCTCGGATGTCATCATAAATGCATGGATGGGTCCCCGTTGCTGAAAGGAAACACTCCCCCTTTGTGATCCCCTACCTCCAGATGAGGTACTATGAAACTGACCTGATGTACGGTCCCTTTTAGGGTCCCCAAACTTCTCTCTATCCATGAATTTTGTCTCTTTGGCGGCGCTCATAATGGACTGGAAGAAGCCCCATCTCTAGATGTCCGAAACACAGCTGACTTGATAGAGAAAGTCAATTCCCTCACAAATTTGCGTATCCTCTCTATCTCATCTGGAATAATGGCCAACACAAGCCTAGACAAGTGGCAAAAACTCGTCTCATGCTCTGTAACCGATAAACCATCCTTCCTCATATTTTCAAACCTCAAGCGACTCTCCTCTCTCACGCTCCAAGGGATAAAATGATCATGGAATGCACTAGAAAAATCCTCCCCATTCACTGGAGGAGATCCAACTAGCAAAGCCCCCGAATAAGTACTCAATCACTCTCTCGCTGGCCCATGAAGCTAAAGTTTAGCATATCGAATCCCATGCAACTCAGCTAATCCAACCACCTCTAGTAACTCTTAGCATGTGGTTAGAAACTCATGAGCTTCCTCACTCTTCCCACCCTAAAACTGAGGTGGGTCCATATTTTGAAATATCTTATACCTACGCTGCTCATCCTCTGTCAAAACAACCAACGGTGCAACTTGACCCCCAACTGTTGGTGCAACATCATTCTCAACCGCGGGATCCATTGGTAACTACCCCACTGCATCCTAAACAATTGAAGCTTGTTGCTGCTCTTGGTTCTGAGCCCCGTCTCTAGTCTGAAAGTCATGTGGTGTGGCAGTTGCACCACCACCCTGAGTAAAGCCCTTCAGCACACTTAACACCCTCAATAATGTATCCTGAAGCAAAGCTGTGACTGCAGGATTTGGAGGAATTTGGTCCTCTCTATTATCAATCTGAGGCTCTGGAGAGACCTCTCTAGTACGACCTCTCATGGGTGTTGCTCCACGGCCAAGGCCTCTGGATAGTGTCGTACCATGAGCACGACCTCTACCTTGAGCTCTACCCTTACCCCTAGTTGGGGCCTCAACAACTGCCTCAAGAAGTGCCCCCCTTCTACTACCAGTAACATTACCTCTAGTCCTCGTCATCTGTCAAAAGAGTATATAATAACTCAGTACTATAGAAGGTTACCACGCAAGATAAGAAAGAATGAAAAGTTTCCTTATAGTCTTTATAGTCTTTATAGTCTCTCAGATAAGTATAGATGTCTCCGTACTGATCCTTGAGACTCTATGTAGACTCGGCTTGTATACATGTGAGACCTATGAACCTGGGACTCTGATATCATTTTGTCACAATACAAAAATGGGTGTGATGACACTCATCTTATCCCACCAAGACAAGTCAGCCTTACCCAATAATTTTGATAAAATTCGGAAATAAAACCAAAGTCTGATAATAATTACTAATACAAAAACAATTCAACTTAATTCAATCCCCAAAACCTGGTTGTCACATGCACTAGCCTCTAATGTAAATAACAAAATTAAAATAAGATATACAGTCTAAAATGACGTTGTCTTTCAAGTAAATACAAAGTCATAAATGGGAGTAGGTAGGTTCGCTGGGATGACAAACAAGTACATCACAATTCTCCACAAAATGCCTCGAAAACGAAGAGAATGGAAGGTATCACAAATAACGGGGCTCGTAACCTACAATAATTTGTAGAAGCAAGGGGTGAGTACCAAACCACACGGTACCCAACAAGCAAACCTTTAAACACAACATAAGAGAACAAAATACAGGTACTCCTTACACCATATCCAAACCTCTACATTACAACCTGCATAACACCAGTCCAACCAAACAGTTCACAAGCAACCAACTCAATAGCAACACTCTAACATATTACAATTTTCAATAATAATTCAATATTCGTCAGTCACAAATTTCACAGAAAATTACTCACAAGATCAGCAAAACACAAGTTCAAGTTCATCAATGATCAAATTGTGCAATGCCTTGAAATGCAATGTCAAATATAGTGATGCATGTCTGACCTAATAATATACACCCGCAGTCTCTCAGTCTGGAACCCATGGGGGACATATCTGTCTATGCATCTGTCGCGGCGCACAACAGACCCTCGATAGTATTAACTATCGTGGCGTGCAATACGTTACTCGAAATATAATATCCATCGCGGCGTGCGATACGTCCCTCGAAATGGTACATCCTCTTATCACATAACTTTTATCACTGCCATGTATAAGATCAATGCAAATGACATGCTCAAAGAAAAACGAGGAGATAACCATTTTGATAACAAGGCACAATTTACAACAATGCAATTGTGATACAACACCAACAAATAAGCAATAAGCCTCCAAATTATTCTCAAACATCAGAAAGGAAATACACAAATTTCATACGCTTAACAAGGGATTAGAAATCCACTTGCCTTAGCCAACCGAATAATCACTATGGGAATTGAGCCTTCCCTTTCCGTTGAACTTCCGAACCAATGGAATCTATTTAAATATATATTCACAATAAGGTTTCAGAACTAACAACACCCACATTATTATATGTTTAACCTTGACCTTGAAATTCACCCAAATTTATAGTCAACTTCATAATTCTTGATGCCAACTAACCTTTCAACTATCATAATTTCCAAGTTTCAAGTATAATGTTAATTCCATTCTTTCAATATCATGATACGAATGGTATTCATATAATTCTATAACCCAATATTTAATACCCATTTCCATTTATCAACTTAAAATATAAATTGATGATAAAAAAAATTAAGAATTTCCTATTTTTCGAAGCCAAGACATAAATTCCTCACTTGTATGGTTCTCATTATAATATTATAACTCTTAATGATTACCGTCATAACCCTTTAGTGAGCATTTTATATACTACTTAAAACTGTAGGTTGTATATACAGAAAATATACATATACATGAGCTCCTAACAAATCAATTCCCTTAAAACCCATTGATAACCTAAAATTATATAATCGTACTAACAACAATCCCATTGTTTCTTGTCTCTCATTTCTCCAAAGTCCAAAGAGCATCATATGACATCACATTGAACATGCACTCCCTTATAACTACTACACTAATTTAACAATAAATATTAAAATAATGGTTGCCTTCAATAAGTGTCAAAACCCCACAAATCACCACCATCCAAGTTAATTATTATTAATAATTGATAACAACCAAAAGAACTACAAACCAACACTTTATTATTGCCAAAGATAAATCTTGTAATAACGTCTTTCCCTAAATCTTGATTGACAATCTGCCATATCCCAAAAATCACATAATACCCGAGTTTTTGGCTAAAATTATCCCTCTAGTATAGCCCAAACTTAGAGTACATCCTCATGGTATAATTATAACGAAAAACATCCTTTTACTGTCTCAAAACTTAAATAAACATCCTTTCTGTTAACTACTATTAAAAGTAACAGAAAAAAACATGTGCCAAGTACATGAATTACCCAAATCCCCATATACTGTACTATTGATTTCATCCCAATTCCCGTCCGATCAACTTCCAAAAACAAAACTTCATCTGATTTTGAACTTGAGCAACCAGAGAAGTTTTTTTCTAGCTAGGGTTATTTTCTATCTTCTCTTCCCTTGCCTCACAAACAAGGTAAAAGAACTAGTCATTGAAGAAGTTTTGGTTTTACAATTACTGATGTATTTTTATTTTTGTTATTTCTCAAAATGATCATCATTTTCATTCTCAATAACATCAGATTTTGAAGGTTGAAAAAAAAGAAATAATATGAAGAATGTTTGCTCAAAGTTCAACTGACATATCAGTCACACGCAACTATGGTATTGTTGATATTCAAAACCTTTAAGCATTTGTTAATATCATATATAACAAAATTTTCAGCAATTTGTACATTTTATGATATTAGTTTTATTGAACTTGTACTTCATTCTCGGATTTATATATTTTATATTTTTATATATAAGAACGAGTTCTATATTTGCGTAGATTCTATTTTTGAGGCATCCTTTTTCACAATTAAAGTACATCATGGAGGATCATTTGTGCGAGGTCCGACAAGAGGCTACATAGGTGGAAAAGTTGAATTTTTTTACTATGTAAACAGAACAATTATAAGCTTCTCAAATTTTTAAAAATATGGTCGAATAATGTGGTTTGATAAGGAGTCTGTGGTGTTTTGGCACAAGTATGGTTTAACCCTTTATAAGGTTCGATTAGTTGGCAGCAACATTGAGTAGCTAAACTTGCTACTTGCATTCAAAAGGACAGGAGGTATATTTTGATCATTTGAGTTTCTATCATGATGATCTTTAACATTGCGAGAAGACGGGAATGAATTCTTTGCGAATAAGTGATACAGAAGCAAATAGTGATGATTTTCATAATGATGATTTTGAAGATTTTGATTATTCATTAGAGGAGGATGATATGTTATTTTCTAAATATATTGATCCTTCTGCTGAATCTTTTGGGATCAATATAAATCAGAGACATGAGAAAAATGATGAAAATCAAGATTATATAAATGAAAAGATGCAGAACGTGGAGGGTGATTCAGATTGTGTAGATTCTGATGATATAGAGAGTTTAAATGGTGATTGCGATTCTGAAAATGAAGATTCTAACTTTCCAAAGCACAATCCAAAAACGGATGCCCTTAATCCCAAATTAGAGTTGGGAATGATATTCAGTAACAACAAAGAATTCAAAGAAGCTGTCATTGCAAATCAAGCCAAAATAGGAAAGTCAATTGAGTGGATCAAAGTTGACAAAAGAAAAGCAAGGGCCAAATGCAGAAAAATGGATGTAACTGGAGAATATTGGGTTCATCGGTGCAAAGGGACACATATTTTCAAATCAAGACGTTTGCCCCCAATCATACTTGTTTTGGGTGGAATTATAACAACAAAAATATCACTTCCAGTTGGATTGCAAAGAGGTATGTTGATAGAGTTAGATCAAATAAGAATTGGAAAAATTCAGAGATACATTGAGGAGGGAATTATGGCTACATGTAAGTATGCATCAAGCAAGAAGGGAAAAGTAAAAGGCTATTGCAATGATTGGTGCAGATATAAATGTTCAGTTTAGTATGTTATGGGTATTGCAATGAAATTGTTCGAACCAATCCTGGGACTTCTGTTTTCCTGAAAGTAACTCCAAATGAGATATCTAACAAGTTGATGAGATTTCAAAGGTTTCATATTTGTTTTGCAGCATGTAAAGTAGGATTCAAGGCTGGTTGTAGGAAGATTGTTGGGGTCGATGGGTGTTGGCTGACGGCCACCATGTATGGGGCACAATTATTATCAGCGGTTACTTTGGATGGAAAGAACAACATCTTTCCAATAGCTTATGCAGTAGTTGAGGAGGAAATAAGGAAACATGGCGTTGGTTTTTAACATATTTAATGAACGATCTTGAAATTGAAGAGCAATACTTGAGGACTTCTATGTCAGATAAGCAAAAGGGACTTCTTGAAGCTTTTGAATCAGTGTTGCCTGATGTTTCTCATAGATTTTGTGTGCGACACTTGCATAGCAATTTAAAGAAAGTTGGGTTCTGTGGAAGGGCACTAAAAATGCTATTTGGAAGGCAGCTTTAGCAACAACTATTGACAGGTTTGATGCTTCTATGGCTGATTTGTTTGAGTTAAATATAGATGCTTATGCATGGCTTTCTACGAAATTGCCTAGTGAATGGTCAAGATCATATTTCTCTCCGCTTCCTTCCGAAGTGCACATTCTTTTGAACAATCAATGTGAGGTGTTTAATAAATTTATTCTTGATGCGAGAGATAAATTAACTATTAAACTTTTGGAAACCATTAGGCATTTGCTCATGACAAGAATTAACTCAAATAGAGAGAAAGCTGAAAAGTGGAATTTGGGTGATATTTGTCCTACTATTAAAAAAAAGTTGACTAAAATTATGGAGGATGCTGCCACTTATATTCCTAAAGAGTCAAATATGTGGAACTATGAAGTGATTGGACCTGTTGAAGGTGATTTGGGTTGTTGATTTATATAACAGGACATGTAGTTGTAGGCAATGGGAACTTTTAGGTATCCCTTGAAAGCATGCTATATCATCAATTTGGTTGAAAAAAGATGAAGTTTTAGACTATGTCTATGATTGTTACAAAGTTGAGACATATCAAAAAAATTATGAAGTTCCGATATTGCCACCTTTATACTTGAAGAAGACAAAGAAAGGAAAGAGACAAAAAATAAAGAAAGAAAGAAGATGATGAGCCGGGAGCTAGCAGGATGAAGTTAAAAAGGAAACAAAAATCAGTTCATTGTAAGAAATGTGGTAGGCCTGGCCATAATAGTAGAACTTGCACTCCTTCATCTGATGCCATTGAAATTCATCCATCGGACTATCCTTGTAGTTTAGACTCCATCGTGATTGAGAGAGCATCAAGTTATCATAATGTGGAAAAGCTACCTGTAAGAGTGTTCAACTATTCTCATCTAAATATCAATTATTTATGTTTTTTTAATATAGTATATAAATGCAAATATGTAATATTTTCATTTCTTATTTCAAGTTAGAAAAGGCAAGTCTCAATTTGGCCATCAAAGTTATACTGTTCAGACATCTCAAAACGACAGGGACGATTGAAGAAATTACTTCTTTTTTACTTGTTAGTTTTTTTTGTTCTTGTGTATCAAACTGATGATATGCTACTGGTTATTGTTGTTCATTTTGTTATTCTGTTAATTTAGTGGTACTAGACGTTGTTTCTATATATTTTAATTGTTTTGCTGGTTTTTTTATGTTGTTTTTCTTATGTTTTGCCAAAGAAATTGTTGTTTATTATTGGTTTATCAATTTTTATGTTGTATTTACTATCAAGTTTGCTAGTATGGTGTTGTTTTGCTTATTTTCTTGTTGTTTATATACTGATTTATCAACTTCTTTGTTGTTTTCTTGTGTGTTGCTCTGGTTGGCTAAATTGGTATTGTTTTACTGATTTTGCTATTTTTATACTGATTTATCAGTTTTCATAATCATTTTTTCCTGTTTTTAATTAGCTACCTTGATGTTTTCTTGAGTGTATTTTTGATGCAAGTTTTGGTTCTATTTTACAGGTGAAATATTAGTATTTTTGTTGGATTGAAGTGTTATAATGCTCGAGGTGGAAAAAAGAAGAAAAAACAAATGCTTTTAGGCAACTCAGAGTACTTTCATTGCTCTTGGCAAACACACAAGATACGTTTAATACGAATAACTCAAAGCGAGACTGATCCAACATAAAACGATTATTTTACTACAACTCCAAATTCTCATTTTCTCTCTTTTCAAAGTGAGATCAATCCTTCCTCTTGTCGGTATACTTCTTTTTAGAGGCGGTGCATTTCTATGAGCTCTCAACTAGGCACATTAGGCTTGTCTTGATTCCTCTTTGCTCACATAAGAGAATGGATCTGTATGACTCCAAAGCATTCTATAAGAGTTGGTAATATGCCCTTCCTGGAAGTGGGTTGTCCATTTCTTGGTGTAGAAAAGTATGGAATTCATTTTGTGTAACTAGGATCAACAGTAAAATATAAATGTCAATAATGTCGCACATAAAAAGTGATTAATTCTATTGATTTTATCCAATTTCTTTGGCAACTCTATATTATACGATAACTAGGAACAGAGATTTCGAATTTTCTTTGTCATTGCATTGAAGTCTCTATGGATGACACTTCTAATTATAACCACCTTATCGAGGGTTGAAAAATCATGTTTCTAGCGGCACCTCGCAAAAGTAAGCAAAAATCTCTTCAGGCCAACATGTTTGGCGTATTTCTTATGAACATTTTTTGTCTCATATAACTGCATCTTCATTGCTAATTTCCTCTCTAAAGTACTTCTCAAGAGGTTTCCGAAGTTGTCAAAGACTGCGCATTTTCTATATTGTCGAGTGCTGTTAGCTCTTTAAATGAGTTATATGAGAAGTTAATTTCAACCCTCAGTTAGGGACACATTTTCTGAAGGTTAAACTGAAAGTGGGATAGAGCAAACTGTTTTTCTGTACAAAAGTATGAAATAAGAGTCTGCACGTGAGCTATATGGAGATTTTGGAAGGAAAGTCATGTGCTTGGCACATATTTTTTTCTGTTAGTTTTAACAGTAGTAGTTAACAGAAAGGATGTTTATTTAAGTTTTGGGATAATAGAAGGATATTTTTTTGTCACAATTATACCATGAGAATGTACTCTATGTTTGGGCTATACTAGAGGAATGATTTTAGCCAAAAACTCAAGAATACCCACCACAATTTCTATTTATTTTTTCCAAGTTTCAAAACATTACAATAAGCCATGCACCAATCTCCCTAATTCACTTCATTTAATACACAAATATACTAATACAATAGTATCATATAGTGGTTAGTGTTCCTAGAAAAATTAATGAATCCTCAAACTTCCTAAATTCTTAATTCTAAAAAAAATAAAAAGAAATACACTGTCATATATCTAATCTCCAAACATATGAAAGAAA
Organism: Solanum pennellii; assembly: GCF_001406875.1. Classification (NCBI taxonomy): domain Eukaryota; kingdom Viridiplantae; phylum Streptophyta; class Magnoliopsida; order Solanales; family Solanaceae; genus Solanum; species Solanum pennellii. The sequence goes on along the minus strand of NC_028640.1, from coordinate 45,665,825 downwards.
TCTTTCCCTTCCAACATAATAAAATATTATTTTCACACCTATTCATCATATGTAGAAATTGTTGACAATATGCAGAGAGCATTTGATGTCGTACCTGGAGCAATTCGAGACTCGCGATGCCGAAACCCTCCGCCTCCCTTTTTTTTTCTTGTTTAGTTATGACCCATATATTAAAACTAATAATTCCCACTAACCTATTTTATTATTTAACTTGGCCATAATTATTAAAAATAATTAAATTATCCACAAATTAATTAACTATAATTAAATGACTATTCAAAATTGCCAAAAAATGACTTTTCGGGTCCGAGTCATTACACGATGGGAGATAATTAAATTTATTATGAATTTATTTTTAAATTTTTGATAAAATATGAATCATTAAAAATATAATAAAAATTAATTAAGAGAATTCATTTTAAACATTTTGTATAAATTAATAAAAAGCTAAAGACAAGCTAACTTGATTATGTTAAGATACGATGCTAATTGTTACTGTTTAAAAAAAAATATAAATTAGTAAAAACACTAAACACGAGCAAACTTGATTCTCTTAAACTTGATTCTCTTAATAAGTACTTCAATATCGTAATTAAGAGAATCAAGTTTGCTCGTCTTTAGTATTTTTACTAATTTATATATTTTTTTAAAACAGTAACAATTACCATCGTATCTTAACATAATCAAGTTAGCTTGTCGTTAGCTTTTTATTAATTTAAGCAAAATGTTTAAATGAGTTCTCTTAATGAATTTTTATTAGATTTTTCATGATTCATATTTTATTTAAAATTTAAAAATAACTTCATAATAATTTTGATTATCTCCCCCCGCTAAGCGTATCTACAAATACATTTTAATATTTTCAAGAATTATTTTCGTCTTACTTTTAGTAATGATCTTGCTCTTATAGTTTCATGCAAAAAAAAAATAATCAATTATTCTCTTTTATATATCTTATTCTTATTAGAAGTAAAAATAATTACACAAAGCAGTCTTTGTCGATAGATTTTTGCATTATAAGATTAAAGTAGAGGACAATTAAGCTAAACATAAATATATTTGGTTAGAAATATTTTTTTATGTGCTTTTAAGATGTCACAAATTTAAACATTAAGTAATTTGAGGTTATGAATATATAAAGTTGGAAGTTATAGGTATTAATAACAAGTATTAATTAAGTATAGAGGTTATGAAAGATGAAGAGGTGTGAGTTTATCATAAAAATTAAATTAAAAATAAATATATAAAAATAAGAGGAAAAAGGTAAAAAAAAATGTTACATATTTTTATGATTTATTTTATTATATAACATATTTTCTTTTTACATCATTTTAGAAAATTTAAATTATTAAAAGTCTCAATTGGATACTAATAATAAACATTATTTTTAGTAATTACTATTATTTTGAACAATATATATTTCTCTTATTTTATATTATAGGAGAGATATCTATTAAGAGAAAAATTAATTAAAAACAAATTTAAAAAGGGACATAGAATTAAAAAGCTAATGAAAAGGAATAGAATTTTTTTTGAAATTATCAAAAAATAAAGTAATCGTACGGATATTTTAAAATAAAATTAAAAAATATTTAATTATTTTGTTGATTGAATTCTCAAAATTGTGAAACATTTGGCCTATAAATAATTTCTATATATAAATAATATAATAAATAATGCAATGTTAAAATTATGTATTTTTATCATAACATTATTATGTGATTGTGAGATACAAAATTAAAAGAAGAATCGAGTTATTTTATTCTTAGCTATATAATATTTGTATTTAATATTTAGTATTTTATTTACTTTATATTAAGATGTGATATATTACTTTTTTTATTACTTATATTTATTATATATTTGTATAACATTTTTATAGCTAGTGAGGAGAAAGATATTGTTAGACGAAATTAGAAATAAGATATATTGACGTTTTTTCAATTAACTAATTAAGCTGATAAGGAACCAATCAACTCTTATTGCATCGGAGGTTTAACCGGAGAACTATAAACAATCCTTACAATAATACAAATAAACATCATAAAATTAGTTAACTAATCAAGAAAAAATATTTAAAATATTTAGTTATATATGATTTGAAGGGGAAAGAAGGATCATGTTCTCAACATAACATAATTACAATCCTTACAATAATAACAACAAAAAGACATAAAATTATAGTTAACTAATCAAGCAAAAATATTTAAATATTTAGTTATATATGATTTGAAGAGGAAAGAAGGATCATGTTCTCAACATAACATAATTCAATTCTTCAAATTTACAAAGTGAATAAAGACAATAAGTGTTGGTAGAAACTACAAGAATAAGAAAAAAAAATTCAAAAAACTACAAAGAGAAGCAAAAATGTAAATGAACAAATTATTTTTTCTATAAAAGAATCATGATTTGTATCATCAACAATCCAACCTAATAATATCAAATATATATGTAATNCGCATGTCAACATTTAACTTCTTCCTCTTAATTTCGACCCATCTGTGAACATGAAAATGACATAAAAATATTCTAGATGTTTAATTGCTACCAACAGATCACTAGTAATGGTTTTACATCATATCATATGCACTATCTCACCAGGTGCATGATGATGTAACGAAATGAATCTAATTCAGACATTAGTGAGGAGTAGTAGCCATTTAATCTAGAACCTATTGTTATAATCATTTAAAATAAGCAAAACTTGAAACTGTAAAACATGTAGATGCAATACTACCTTATTTTCAGTTGTGGTATACCAAGATTGTCTATGTTAATAATTCTTCTACCATCACTTAGAACCTCTTGGAAATTTTTAAATCAAAAGAACCTGCAAATTGAAAAACTAGGTTAGCAAAAAAGTCTGCAAGAGTATTTCCCTCCCATAAGGAGTGTTATACTCTCTTTAATCAATTGATGGAATAGACCAATCTCCATTTAGTATATGTACTAATGCCAACGAATCAGTTCCCAATATCACCCTATTAAGTCCTTGCTAGAAACAAAATTGAGTCCCTTCTTTTATAGGAACTGCCTCTGCCATGAGATTGGTAGTATCATAGATTTTCACTCCTTTAGCCCCCTTCAAATCACCTGTTGCATCTCTAACACAGAAAGCTGCCTCTAGAAGCCCATATGTGTTGCATTTCCACCACCCTACCATGTAACTACCTTGGTCTGAAATGCAGGTCTGTAGGCCACTAAAAGAGCAACCATTTGAGGCCAACTATTGGGAATATAAGCATACTAGAATTTCAAGTTTTTGTAGAGCAACTAATATCCCATATCACCTTGTTAACCCCATGAAGCACCGTATTTCTTCTTTTCCAGATATACCACGAGATGATGTTAGGGACTACTTGATAAACACCTTTTGTCGACTATTACCTTTAGCCGTCCACCAATTCATCAGAACTTGTTTAACTTGAATCTAGTAGGCCAGCTGCACTAGAATAATACTTCCACACATTTCTAGCAACATCTCCTGAGAGAAAAGATGTTCCAAAGTTTCTCTTGCCGGAATATCACAACAACCACATAATTGAGAAATATTATGATTCCATTGTCCTATCACAGAAGCAACTGGTACTTTGCCTTTCCACACCTTCCAAACAAATAAAGACATTTTGAAAGGAATACCTTAGACCCAAATCTTCTTAAGACAATCTAGTTCCTCCTCTCTTTTCCTGACTAGATCCCAAGCACTTTTTACTATAAAAAATTGTGAACTTGTCTTAGTCCACCAAGGTTTATCTCTCCGACTTGATTTCCTTATACGATCCATGTGTGGTTGAACATGCTCAATAATATGTGTAGGAACGCGCAAATGCATATTATCATAATCTCGCTTTATTGATAAAACTCTCTACGTCAGTAAGGCTATGACATTGTTTACATCCCTACTCTTTCGAAATAGGGCGAAACGTCGCGGCAACTCGAAAATAATTTAATTGATTTAATTTTAACAAAGTTTTAAAAATAAACGAGTTTTAAAAAAGAGTCGCCACCTAATTTTAGGAAAACTAGGAAACCAATTATTAATCTACGAAACCAATTGATTCTAGGTAAGGGGTTCAAGTTATTCCGAAGGGAAGGGGTTAGGCACCCTTCGGAATCCACAATTGTGGTTCCCGACTGAATTCATTTTTTTTTTCAAATTGAGGAAGAATATAAAGTAATGTACAGATATAATAAACATGCAATATACAAATAAAACAAAATAATAATCGGCCTAAAGTTTGCCTAACGACAATATTCACAAGATAACGAAATTAAAAGTATGATTCGAACTTCATTCGAATAATTTCAAGGAGAAGCACCTCCGGGTACCTGTAAACACTTAGTAAAAGAATTAATACCAAGTAAATATAAATAAAAATGAATAACTCAAATAATAACTAAAAATAAAAATACGTCTTATTAACATGGAAGGCCTTGGAAATCGACGGTAATTTCTTCATCGGCCAATTCCAACAACTAAAATTATATATAAACTTGAATTAGATTTCCGTCTTTTAAAATGGAAAGGCCTCTAAACTTTTTCATTGGCCATTTAACAATTTATAATATAAACTTGATTAAATTTTCCGTCTTT
>NC_028640.1:45643178-45657626 GCF_001406875.1 Solanum pennellii | reverse complement strand
TGTTTCAAGTGCCCTCACGACAAAGGCTAGTCCTATTTCACACATATTTGAAACATTTGATTATAGGACATTTTTTCAAAGTGCACTCACACTCACAAGAATGTTCAATGTACACAACTGTGATACCATATGCTTGACCCTTATGTAAATCTCCACTAATGTGAGAACATTTGGAATGAGATCATGTAGGGCTTGTCATTGGCTTGTAACGTAGGCTTAGGGATGGGTAGGATATTTATTTGAGATAAAAGTGACTTAATTCCTCCTTGAGTGTTACACAGAATTCGTGCTCTTAATGATTGGTACGCCTTTGACGTTAGATCCTCTTCATTGTTCTCCCACCTTTCAAATTCTTTTGAATTCTCATTTTGAAGGCTTTCCCCCCCTTTTTTTTTCTTGAGCTTTTCTCTTCATCTCTTCTTTTTTTCTTCTTCTTTTGAGTCCTTATTCGTTAGAGCTTTTCTTTTATTCACTTCTTTATTATAATAATTTTTCCTTTTTTTGTTGGAATATTTTCCTTCCCACCTTTCACTGATCCTGTATAGGAATTTTTCGCCTTTCTTTATTTCTTCCATTTTTTTTTCTCTTTTTCTCTAGAGTCTTTGCTTCCTTGATTTTGGGAGACTCAATATCTTTGGTTTTTGAAATTTCGAACATGGATCTACTCTTATGATTTGCACATACTTGGTGCACTCAAGAAGGTTGGGCCAAGAGAGGATAGTGCTCGTAAGCACTCAAAAGGGTAGTGGTTAAGATGTGGTTGTCCAAATGAAGGTTTCAGGCTCAAAATGGGAAAACTAGGGATTAATGTAATTTGGTAGGCTTTAAAAGGCACAATCGGGTCAAAAAGGCCTACAATCCTTTCTCAAACCAAACATTACTCATGATTTCGCCTCGAAAAACATTCAGGTCAAGTTCTAGATCAACAGTGTAACACAATTGAACTTTGATCAAAATCTCACCACACAATGCACATGAAACATAAGGTTAGTTTTATTCTTATCTTGATTGCATGCAAGAGAATTTTCAAGCATCACAAAAGTACAGATAAGAGGTACCACGAGAATCTGTAGTTTACCGCAAAGCCAGTCTTTTCCATCATATCTAATATATTTACATGCTCTTAACTACATAGGTCCCAACCGAGCTGAAGACATGACTCTTACAGTATGTACAAGCAAAATTTTTTTTTTGAATGAATGATTACCGAACCCGAGAAGGGCTGCCTAAGTATCTCATTAACATGAGAATCAGGTGTGCGTAGTTCATGTAGATATGACTTGGAAAATATGCACAAATAATTTAATTTTTTTATTTTTTTGACAAAAATAATACCGAACCCAAGAAGGGCTGCCTACGTATCTCATTAACATGAGAATCAGGTACGCGTAGTTCGTGCAGATATGACTTGGAAAATATGCACAAACTATTTTTTTTTAGAAGATAATACCGAACCCAAGAAGGGTTGCCTACGTATCTCACCGAAATGAGAATCAGGTACGCGTAGTTCGGCCAGATATGACATATAATAATTTAAAGATTTAGACAACTCAAAGAAATTCCTAAGTCTAGCGCCACTAAAATCTGTAGTCATGAAGTTTTTTTTTTGATTTTTTTTTCCGCACCAATATGTTTTATAACCTCTTAATCGTTAATATTTATACTGTCTGTTGAATGTAACTTACGAATTTCTACAGTAATAATTTATTGTACTCTTTTTGGATGTTTTTCTTGGATCTTTGTCTCCTTCCAATTTTCACGAGATCCAGACATTGTTATGACCATCCCCGACTGATGTCGGGGACGGTATCCCTACAAGAATATGAGAAATATGTGAGAGCAGGACCGTCATGCAAAATAATAATAAAAATAAGTGGGTGTCACCTCATAGTCAAATACTCCCCTGATTTATCGTTTTGACTTGATATTAACGTCTTGTGAAATACAAGGACTCAAATTTCGTTAATCCGCTTGTCTCTTGCGACTTCAGACAAAAAATGATTTCTGAATTTGAACATAAATTAATTTTTCGCTGTAAAGAAGAGCAACTTAAAATGTAAAAGTGTTAGTTCCTGTACATAATGGATAATGCAAAATATCACAGAAATAATGAATTAAACACATAAATACTGTTTTAATTAAAGACAAACTGAAATATATCACATAGCATACAAACGATTATTGCGCGTCCTATATAAATATGTGACCCTTTTATGCCTAGGGTAGGCCTATCGATTTGAAGGATGTATACGTTGTTTGAGATATTTCATTGTCCCAAAACTCAAATTTATACAAATTTTATGAATAAAACTTAATGGAAATACATAATAGGAGAAATGTATACAAAATAATCAGTCTCACGCAGGGGTACGATCCTAAACTATGCCTCCCCGAAAGATCCTTCTTCTTTCTTCCCTTTTTGTAATCTTCGGGTGCCAACATCTTCGAATAGGCTAGTAGCTGGTGAAGCTATTTCTTTAACCTAAGCAAACTATAATCTAATCGTTACACTATGAGACAATGATTTTCCCAAACAACGTATACATCCTTCAAATTTAAACATATAAGTATGAACGTCCATTTAGGTCGTGGGCCGTTTTGGACTCAAGGTGGTCTTCTAATGGGCTCAACACGCCTTGGGTGTCGGATCATCTTAGGCTGATGCTTAAATTCGAATTTGATTTTGCTCTATCCTAGGATGACTAGAATTGGTATAGAAGTGACGGTTACCCGAGTCGGACAGACAAAGGGGTGAAGCTAATAAACGACGTTGGATGACCGCAAGCCAACTATTCGTTTATTACTTCCAAAGATTAGACTTGTGTGTTTTTCTGAAGGAAGCCGTGGTAAGCCACGTAACTTCCTTTGTCCTAATGCAAACTATTTGTCGTTTGACGGGAATTATGCCATGAAATGCAATGATAATATACACACAATAAAATGAATAATGAATAAATACAATATACAAATAATCAACAAAATAAAAATACAAGTTATAACATAACAATAGAACAAAAATTACNCTTAATGGAAATACATAATAGGAGAAATGTATACAAAATAATCAGTCTCACGCAGGGGTACGATCCTAAACTATGCCTCCCCGAAAGATCCTTCTTCTTTCTTCCCTTTTTGTAATCTTCGGGTGCCAACATCTTCGAATAGGCTAGTAGCTGGTGAAGCTATTTCTTTAACCTAAGCAAACTATAATCTAATCGTTACACTATGAGACAATGATTTTCCAAACAATGTATACATCCTTCAAATTTAAACATATAAGTATGAACGTCCATTTAGGTCGTGGGCCGTTTTGGACTCAAGGTGGTCTTCTAATGGGCTCAACACGCCTTGGGTGTCGGATCATCTTAGGCTGATGCTTAAATTCGAATTTGATTTTGCTCTATCCTAGGATGACTAGAATTGGTATAGAAGTGACGGTTACCCGAGTCGGACAGACAAAGGGGTGAAGCTAATAAACGACGTTGGATGACCGCAAGCCAACTATTCGTTTATTACTTCCAAAGATTAGACTTGTGTGTTTTTCTGAAGGAAGCCGTGGTAAGCCACGTAACTTCCTTTGTCCTAATGCAAACTATTTGTCGTTTGACGGGAATTATGCCATGAAATGCAATGATAATATACACACAATAAAATGAATAATGAATAAATATAATATACAAATAATTAACAAAATAAAAATACAAGCTATAACATAACAATAGAACAAAAATTTCCTCAATTTGAAAAAATATAAATTCATATTGGTTAAAACCTCTAAACTCCCCAGCGGAGTCGCCATTCTGTTTACATCCCCACTCTGTCGAAATAGGGCGAAACGTCGCGGCAACTCGAAAATGATTTAATTGATTTAATTTTAACAATGTTTTAAAAATAAACAAGTTTTAAAAAGAGTCGCCACCTAATTTTAGGAAAACTAGAAAACCAATTATTAATCTACGAAACCAATTCGATCCTAGGTAAGGGGTTCAAGTTATTCCGAAGGGAAGGGGTTAGGCACCCTTCGGAATCCACAATTGTGGTTCCCGACTGAAATTCATTTTTTTTTTCAAATTGAGGAAGAATATAAAGTAATGTACAGATATAATAAACATGCAATATACAAATAAAACAAAATAATAATCGGCCTAAAATTTGCCTAACGACAATATTCACAAGATAACGAAATTAAAAGTATGATTCGAACTTCATTCGAATAATTTCAAGGAGAAGCACCTCCGGGTACCTGTAAACACTTAGTAAAAGAATTAATACCAAGTAAATATAAATAAAAATGAATAACTCAAATAATAACTAAAAATAAAAATACGTCTTATTAACATGGAAGGCCTTGGAAATCGACGGTAATTTCTTCATCGGCCAATTCCAACAACTAAAATTATATATAAACTTGAATTAGATTTCCGTCTTTTAAAATGGAAAGGCCTCTAAACTTTTTCATTGGCCATTTAACAATTTATAATATAAACTTGATTAAATTTTCCGTCTTTTAAAATGGGAAGACCTCCAAAACCGACGGAAAGTTTTTTCATTGGCCCTTTTAACAAATATATTTAATATAACTTGAACATCAACAAAACATAACAAACTTATCCCAAGAGAATATGGAAAATAACAACTAAACTAAAACAACATAATTAGAAATGAAAACAACAATAACGTAATATATAAAAATAAAAATAACATTAAAATAGAATAATAACAAAACCCTGAAAAGTTAAGATAGCAAATAGTTGACTAAAAATTTTAAAATAATAATAATAATAAATAAATAAACATCAAATCGTAAAATAATGCTAATATTCAAACTACAATAAACACAAATATTAATTGACTTTTAGAACTACGTTAAACTAAAAAAAAAAAAAAAACAAGCTACATATAATAAACAGAAAACATAAAAGAGCTGGGAATTAAATAAAACAAGGCTAAGAAAAATAAAAATAAAAAAAATTACCTGGTTCTGGGCGGCGAACCGGAACTACGAGTTTGAAGAAGACGACTCCACCTCCTCAACTCGAAAAACCACAAAAACACTTTAAAATTTTTGAACTATGGGAACCAAGAATTCTCAAAATTTTATGAGTATTCTTTTGTTTTCCCCTCCAAATCCTCTCCTAAAAATAGTGAATGAAGTGGGCTTATATAGAAACCCAAAAATCCTCAAAAAGGATGAAATACCGATGTGGGACTATTGCAAAATTGAAAATTGTTTGAGAGACAATGTCGGAAAGGCAGATTTTTTTTTTTGTTTTTGACTCAAAATGTATGAATTTTAAAATCATCGGACCAAAATTTGCTATTAAATAAATAAAGATTCAAAATCACGAATTTTTAAAATGTTAGGCCAAAATTGGGTGTCAACAGACATGTTCAAATATTTGTTGGAATTGAAAATAAAGGACCCAACTTTGTCCAATTATCAAATCAAATAGCTGAGGTGCCACCTCTTGGTTCCCACCATAGGAATTGTTCAACAACATGTTTTCCCAAACCTGTGACCCTCTTTTAAACTACACCAATGCTGGAATTTGCTTTTTACAATACTTATTCCACATGAAATTAGCCCAAAGTGTGCTTTGAGATCTAAATCTCCACTAAAGCTTGGCATATAATGCTTGTGACACATCAAACATATATTTGAACCCTTAACCATCATCTTGTTTAGGTAAACAAACTTTATCCCAGGCAGTCCAATGATTACTCTTTCAATTGGCTTTTATAACTCCAAAAGAATTTAGCAAATATTTTATGAAGTTCTTTTAAAACATATATAGGAGTAACTATTGCTGAAAGAACATGGATAGGAATGTTTTGTAATACACTGCTGATAAGCACTTCTTTGCCTCCATATGAAATCATATTCCCTTTCCAAGCTTGAAATTTGCCTTTGACCATTCCAATAAGCTCAACATAATTTTCCTTTCTTTTCCTTGCATGTGTGATAGGACACCCTAGATACTTCATTAGAAATCTCCCCCTACTAATTCTTGTACATTCCTCAACCCGTTGCATACCAGTTGTCGCTGCATTAGGATGTAAATACAAGCACCTTTTTCTTTGTTTATGATCTGCCCTGATTGCGTTTCATACTCATGTAATATTGCCATGATCTTTAATAAAGAATATATGTCAGCTACAGTAAATATAATGGTATCATCTCCATAAGCCAAATGATTGATATTTGCACTCCATTTAGGCAATCCATATCCTGGAATAAATAGATCATCCTCATGTAGAGAATTTAAAGCCCTAGACAGAACTTCAACTAATAAAAAATACAAAGTAGGGGACAAAGGATCCCCTTGCTTCACGCCCCTAGTAGAGTGGACGAAGCCATATGACTGCCCATTTATCATAACCAAATACCAATTATTAGCAAGTAATCTCCACAAAATCAGATTGGTTTGATGAGATTAATTTGGGTAGCACACCTTCAATTCTATCATGAACCACTCTTGAAATAACCGTGTTGATGAAATTGCTCAAACAAATTGGTCTCAAATCAGCATAAGCCTTAACTTGATCTCTTTTAGGCAAGAGAGCCAAATAAGTACGAGTGATGGATTTAAAAAGAATATTACCATTGAAAGAATCTTGCACCATTCGGACTATATGTTGACCCGCAATATCCCAACATATTTGATAGAATTTTCCTGTAAAACCATGTGGCCCCGACACTGTCTCCATTTAAATTAAATACAACTCTCTTAACCTCTTCAAAATCAGGAACTCTACAAAATTGTACATTTTCCTCCTCTCTAATAAGATTAGGAGTATGCCTTAACAAAGAAAAGGATGTGGCATCTCTATCTTGAGTAAATTGACTTCTATTGAAATTCACTGCCTATGTTACTATATCTCCTTCTTGCTCTAACCATGTACCTTGATTGTCATGAATTTTGAGAATTTGGAGTTTCTTTCTTCTTCCTTTGACAATACTATGAAAAAACCTAGTATTACTATCTCCATTTTCAAACCACAATCATAACCTGCCTTTTCTTGCCAATATATCTCTTTAAAGTGCAAATATTTCTTATATTCTCCTCGAACTTTTTCTAATATTTGTTTATTTTCAGTATTTGGATTCTCCTCAAACAATTGTTCTTTCATTCTCACAATATCTTCCCTGATAGTAGTTTCTGAAAAATATCCCTATAGGTTTCTTTGCTCCACATAGACAAGGAATATTTGAATCTTTTGATGTTCTCTTTGAAACTCAAGAATGTATTTTGAGATTCATCCACCACCCAATTCTGCTTTACCACATCAACAAACGAAGCATGCTCAGTCCAAAAATTAAGAAACCTAAACGGATTTTTACACTTAATCCCCCTTTCCTCCATCGATAACAACATATGAGCATGGTCAGAACATGTTCTTGCAAGATGTTCAACCTCCATACAATTGAACCAATTCTGCATAATGTGAATTAGAAAGAACCCTATCCAGTCTTTCAAAAATGCAATGCTTTACCACATCAATAAACGAGGTATGCTTAGTCCAAAAATTAAGAAACTTGAACGACTTTTTACACTTAGTACCCCTTTCCTTCATGAATAACAACATAGGAGCATGGTCAAAACCTGTTCTTACAAGATGTTCAACCTCCATACAATTGAACCAATTCTACATATGGGAATTAGAAAGAACCCTATCCAGTCTTCAAAAAATGCAATCATTCCCAACTCTTTTATTCCACCAAGTGAAAGGATTAGCCTTAAAATGAATTTTAAATAGATCACAATTTTGAATACAAATATCAAAATCCTCATGATCGGCATCTTGAATTGGTAGACCACCAATTTTCTCTTCTATATTAAGAACTATATTGAAATCTCCTCCCACAAGCCAAGGGCCTTCCATATGTGATGATAGCTGACAAATATCCTCCCAAAGAATAAGGCTATCCTCATTATTATACTTTGCATAAACTAATGTGACTATAGAACTATGTAATTGTTGTTGATGTTTCAACTGTAAAGACAATTGTTGTTCTGTGTCCTTAGGATTGAAACATCAAAATCTCAGCTAATGATAAACCAAAATTTTCCATTGCAATTGGCCTTACCCGGTGGCATCTTCAATCTTCTTCTGTACTTGTTGATATGTGTAGAATTCTGAAATGGTTCCATAAAAGAGAACTTATGAAATTTATGAAGCATTTGCACCCTATGAAATGCTTATTGTGACTTCACTAATCTAATGTTCCGGATTAAGGATTTCATTTATTAGTAAATGATTTTGTTCTCTTAGGTTGTACCCTGGTAGGTTGACTGTTATCCGCATTTCCTTGCTTCTTTCCTTTTCTAGAGTTCTTTAATAATTTTGGTGACACATCTGCCTCCATAGGAATATAATCATGTAAGTCATATGAGATATTTAATTTTGGGACTCCTACTACTTGATTATTCTGTGTACAAAATGTGTCTTCCCTTTAAGGTTATGTGAAACAATATCATGAAGGACCCTACCACTTGAATAGGATTCACTTGCACAACCTTAGGCATCACCATGATAGCTTTCGAGTTATCACTTTCTGTATTTTTGAATTCACCAACTCGATCATGAAAAAAAATCACTTCATATACAGATTGGTCTTCACTTCTCATGAAATGTGGTGTTTTTATCCCTTACTTCCCTGATTGGGTCCTCCATTGCAAGTATATTTTAAGTTCTGGTATCATTAATTGTCTTCGCCTATTGCTGACTATTGATTTCCTCTTGTGCAGGTTCTTGACTTGCAGATATAAAGATGGTCTGGTGGTTTTGATTACTACCAAAAACTTGAGAGACCCACTTTTTAGTAAACTCACCCTTATGACTCTCCATTTTCCGTTCCTCTCCATTAAAATTATTGATTTCCTTTGTAATAATAAGAGTTGAACTATTGGAGTCTTTATTATCAATGCATGTATTATCGTCGATATATGTAACCTCATTATTAGAGTTTTCCCCTAGGATGGAAAACCTATTATCTTTAATCACATTCCAAGAATCTCGATCTCCAACCACTCTGCCACTAGCTAGTATGAACCCAAGGTTGAGTTGTTTGTTGATAATCCTTATTCTACCCTGTCTTATTTTTTTTTAATTCTCCTCCAGCTATACATGTACCTCCTTAGAAACCTCCTTTTGTTTACTAAAGGTTTTGCATTCAATTTTTCATGTATGCCCTTGCATCTTACAATCATAATAGTATTTAGGTACATAATCATGTCTGATACGTACCACTTCAGTTCTCATTTCCCCATCGTCTTCATTAACGATATCCATCATACCTGACTTGTAAAAATTCCTTTTTAAATCCACCAGCACCTTCACCCTCGCACAACTTGGTCGAGTTTTATTAAATGTTGCTAGATAAAGTGGGATGGGTTACCCGACTACAGACGCTAAAGAAAATAAATATTCTATAACAAAGAAAGTAGGCAAGAGGCTTAAAAAGATATCCAAGCCATTGCCTTAGTTGTCTCCTCATTGATCTTAAACCGTGCATCATAAATCAAAGTCCGCATTAGATATGAATATCCATCCTTAAATTCAAGATAAAATGCGCCTTCCGACACAAGATCAATTCGATCCATGTGTTGGATGTTGAGCCATATGATCATTGAACCATGTGCTCTGATACTATTTGTTGGGTTACAAAGGGGATTAGGGCGTCACTCGGAAGCTAATAATTGCATATCATATGGTTGATGAATCAGTTGATAAAAACTTAACTAAAAACATAATATTATTATATGAAAACTAATATAAAAGAAAAATATTATAAATTGTTGAGAGAATAAATCTCCCCATAAACTAAACTCTTAAATGTCTACATTGTGAAAGTTCTTGTTGTGTCGTGTTTGAAGAAACAAGTCTATATTTATAGAGTCCTAAAACTTTTTCCTACTAGAAAATGATTAGCTACTTCAAAGCTTTTTCCTACTCCAAAACTTTTTCTAAAAGGAAAGAATAAACCAAATATGAAGAGAATTATATTTTCCTTTTGGAAAGTAAAAGCAATTACAGTAATGCTTTAATATTTCCTTCAAGGTAAAAATAAAACTCAAATATGGTAAGAAAATCAAGGCAAAACCCTAACGCATCTCTCCTTTTGGGTAGATTTTCTTGATAAACTTGATATGTCTTCTTCAACTGCATGATAATTGTTGTTCTTCACATAGTCTTCATCACTACTGCTTGCCATGGTTAAAAATAAAGTTCAAAATATATGGGTTAAAAATAGTTTGTTTTTATTCTTAAAAATTGCAGCAGCAGGAATTGTTGAAAATATGGTTGAAACTTCTTCTCCACATGTAACTTGAATTTTTTTAATTATCATCAAATTGATTATAAATTGATTTGAAACCATCTTGATTTTGTATTCAACCTTGTTGAACCATAGGACCACCGATCTTTGAACCATGTGTTCTGATACCACTTGTTAAGACATATGATCGTTGAAACATGTGCTGTGATACCACTTGTTGGGTTATCAAGTGGTGAATAAGTCGTCATGCGGAAGATTATAATTTGCAAATCATATGGTTGACAAATCAGAAATATTATTATATTAAAACTATTATAAAGAAAAACATTGGAACTGTAGGGAGAATAAATCTCTGGTCTTTAATTTATAAAGTTCCAAATTTCTCCTTTAGGGAAGGAATAAACCAAATATGGAAGAATATTTTATTTTTCTTAAGGAAAAGTAAAATCATTTATAGTAATGTTTTGTCTTTACTTTTAGAAAAAAATAAACTTCAAATAAGGTAAGAAAAAACCCTAACATTGTGTAAGTCGGATTAGAATGTGATTATTTCGTAGAAGGCCAAGTTGAAAATCTCCTTTAATATCACATTGCTTAGGGATTATCAATCTCAATTCCTCTAGATCTGTACATTCATATATGAATTTTCTGATTAATGCAAATTGCAAATTCTCAATTTGATTCATTATATTGACCTCATATTCTTACCATGTGATGTGAGGTACACTTCCACAGTGACAACTTCTTTGCATTGATACACTTCTGACCTTTGAGCAAACATCATCATTAGTAATAGTAATTCATATGACTCATTAGACAAACTAAGATTTGATATAGGGCTATCTGGATTAAGGGGTGGAAACTTTGTCAAAGAAATTTGACCAACCACCGTAGGTGTCATACTGACGACTATCAATAAATGAGTGGGTCATTGACCTGTCCAAATGTTATTTAGGTTGAAATGAATTAAACTAAAATAGACTAAAACAAACCATGTAATGAGTATATTTGTTGGTTGGTAAATTATTGTTGTATGTTGCATATTTGGTAATTGATAGGACTTATTGCTAAATATACTTATCATTTAAATTAAAGATCTCGTGGTTTAGAATATTAAGTTTGACAAATGAAGGTGATTGTGGTAGTATATGTCCTTCATTTTGAACTTGTGATTTCTATGTTATGTGTCATTGTTTAATCCTGATTGACTGATGATTCTTATCACACGTACGTTGTAGATTGATTAGAAGTCTCTTATGGGAAGCGATGAATAACCATCCTCAACTTTTGCGTAGTTTTTGGCAAAATGTGTCTTTTTCTCTTATTTCAATTGGAAGCACTTGTCATGTCTAAACTAGATCGTGTGAGTTGATTTTTTTTAGTTGCATTAAGTTTCTCATTAACGTTATGGATTTTCGTAAATTTGTCAGTAAATTGTAGGTGTATTAATTAAAAGGTTTATAAATGATTTTTCTTTATTTTGCATATTCTTAGTTGGGTGGTAAGGATTCATTATATCTTATAAGTTATAAGGAATAGGTTAGGTGTCTGCAAATTCCATAATTTGGACCATTAATGAGTCAAGGATTTTTGACTCATTTAAGACTTCCAATTCACCAAAAGTAATATCCTCAATGCCCATTTTTATTTTTGTGCGATCAAAATGTAGTTATAGTTAAGTTAGGAGAGCATAAGGATATTATAGAGATGACAGAGATCAAAAGAAGTCAAAAATTTTAAATAAGTGGGAAAAAACTACATTGTGCATATATTAGGTGTCATAACCTGAGCCTACACCCTAGACGTGACCGTCACTCGAAAATCATTGTTGGTCCCCAAGCAAATCTTCATACTTGCTGACTACAAGAGGAAAACTAACTCAAGCAATAGTATGCTTAAAACATAATGAAATCTGTTAAACTTAAATATTCAACTTATGAAGTCTGGAAAATACTTAACAACAATACTTAGTTTGTAAAACAACTCGAAAGAAAGTAAATGTTGAGAGACACCTTGACTCTGTCCATCTATGAAGCATCTACTATTAAGAAAGGATATCAGAACAAGACCCACGACATATCAAAACTACTAATTAGAAAGTAAATGTGAAGTCTTATGAAATACAAACATTTGGGAAATACTTAGTTCTCTTATTCTCTTTCTTAGACTCCACTTACTTCCTCACAACTCAGTTCAAAACACAAATGTTGGCTTTAAAAGATTCTCAAGATTTACAACTCAAAAGAGGATTTATGCTAATTTATAGACATGAATAAATCAATTCAAGGATCTCAATACCAATATAGAAAATTCAATACTAGAACTCATCACTCAACGATACTCATCTCAAGAATACTCAATTCATAGGGCTCATGCTGAAATATAGACATGAACGAATCAAATGAAAAATCTCAATAAATAACACATACCAATTCAATAATTAGGAATAGAATTTCAAAAATAAAGAAGAACAAAAAAATCAACTCATATCAAGAATACTCGAATCTAAATATGCAACTCTAGATTAATTTTTTACGGATCTGAAAGTAGATGTAGGGCGTGAGGATGAACTAGTTGAATACTACGATAACCTTACATACCTGGAAGAATGAAGATCTTAGTGAAATTGATGAAACTCGAAGAGCGCTCGAACCATAGCTTTTCTCCTCCCGGAACCTTGTTCTAATGACTTGAAGTGTTAATGAATATGAAAGAACTTATTTACATTTTCTAAGCGGTCTTAGTTAGGTGTAAAAACTTTGTGGTTCAGGATTAGAATAGGGATAAAAAAAGAAGTAGTTAAGTACCAAATGCATAAGGAAAAGACCAAAATGACCCAAATTAAAAAACTGACGAGGTTTCATGGACCATTTAAGGCTCCACGATCCGTAAAAAACTTCAGGGCCAAATAGCTTGTCGTGAAGCTTCACCTGCCTGACAGGACTTCACTAAAACAGGCATAACGTTTTACTCTAAACTCAGAAGGATGCAAACTTGATAGTGTCTGGAAAGAGGACTGAAAAACATTTCATTCATAGGTCATGGTATGGTCATTTGAAGTTTACCCAAGTAAAATGTTATATTGAAACTCAATCGATAAGAAAAATTTTAACTCAACTTTGTGGTAGGGGAATTTAGTGACCTTAATTCATATAAAAAACCATTCACACACTAAATAATTGAACTTAACACCTAAGAACAGTCAACAATCACTCGGTATGACCTTATGCACAAATGGTTTGAGTTTTTACTTTGAAATTTTGAGTGTTACATAAGGTAACTCAGTGCATTGTCCATCTCAATTTGGAGATAGGAAGTAGAGGTCGCCGCATCTTTGAAACGATTCAATGAAGGTAAAAAAATTGTTGAATTTCACAATAACACGAAGGAAGAAATCAAGTCTTGAAGCTGAATTGGCGATGAAAGTGACCAACTGAAGCATCCCCGATCTATCTAGTGAGACCAAACAAGTTTGTTGATGTCACAGTCCAAAATAGAGAAGTGTGAAACTTTATATTGTATTCGATTTAGTTACCCTCTTGAAATATACTAGATAACTAAGTTGTGGGCCCAAAAGATTGGTCAACACAATGTATGAAATGCATAGTTTGGACCATTAAATCCATGACCTGAATAAAAATAAACCACACAAACAATTGTAGACAAGCGAAAAATAAGAAATATCAAGCTAGCTGACGAGGCCGCAAATGAAGACATATATACTTACACACATAAAAATACATGTCAGGATTATGGGTTGGAGATTGAAACCTATAAAAGGAACCCCAAATATTGTGTCCAAAGTAGCCTCTACGAGTGATATAAGCACTGTCGAATAAGGACACGACTATATCTAAATTGTACAACAAAAGTAAAAAACATCTGATATCCCAGGATAAGATGGAGCTTAACAACTCGCGGCTGAACCCAAATCCTAGTATGTGGGTCGATTAGAATCCCCGCCTAAACCTACCTGCACGAAACAAAAAAAAAGTAGTGTCCCAATTAATGGGGCGTCAGTGTGTGTATATACATATATACAAATGGATTACATACCTAACCAAATTCTAGAAGTGGTGGTGTTCTTTGGTCTCTAAACAACATCATATTTTCCAATCTATGAACATCTGCACAATATATATATATATATATATATATATATATATATA
>NC_028640.1:45636612-45642689 GCF_001406875.1 Solanum pennellii | reverse complement strand
ATATATATATATATATATATTCTTCATGAAATATAGGCCTTTTCCCTCCGATTATAGCTCAGAGTAAATGCATAACATGCCATGATATAATAAGAACTTTATATGCACATAGTCGGTCATAACAAGAACTTAACCAACCTTAGCTTTTGTTTACTCTAATTCTCATAATATTGTAATCACTTACATATAACATATAAGTATCTCATGGAACCCCATATGCTTTCTGAATAAGCTTGAAAAGTTAATTTGACTTTTAGAAAAACAATTAAACCTTGAAGATGTTCACAAAAAACATAAGGTGCTTCACTTAGTTCCTATACTTGGTTCCTTGATAATTTATAAAAGAAAGTATTTCAAAAAACCAAGTGTTTTCATAGTTTAAACATACAAGTTATAGTTGAGAATTTTGAAAATCGTGTGTTACTTTAAAGATTTTCAAAATACACTGGAAAAGAATTGTTTGCCAATACTAAATTTCTTCCATGTTATTTTAAGTCACTGAAAGAATAATAAGAATTCATACAAATGGACATATAGTCGAGGAAGCCTATAAAATGACACGTAGATGTCGAATACCTTATTTATCCAAACGAGTGGAATATCAACATAAAAGCATCAAGAAATAATCCATTTGTGATCCCAAAACCGTTCATAGAAGGTCTTTCTAGCAATAGAATAGTAAAATATTGCATTTGGCATTTTAGGAATTTCTGTGGAGTCGTGCTAAAAGAAAGGACATAGCTTAGCCTTAACATACTTTTCCAATGAATGTCCGAATGCACGTAGTTTCTCTACAAAATTTTTTCTTGACGTCCTAATCTTCGCAAACACATGTATACACAACTGGTATGCACCTATAAACTATTTATAATTGAGCTTAATTGATAGATTTCCCATATGGTCCTAACTTGGCGAAACGCTCGCTGAATTTTGTAAAAATAATCATAAAAGTGTATTGAAGTGATTACCTTTCAAATCAAGTGTGCAACTTGAAGAAACACCGTATCTTCCAAAACTAGCTCCAAATATAGCTGGGGGGATGATTGCCACTTGTAGAGATCACATTTCCAGACACGAGGCAAACTTTGATGGCAGAAATCGCTAAAAACGCACCTTAATCACTCAAGAACTCCATTGAAACCCTCTCTTAAGCTTTATTTCTGGTCATGAAGTGAAAAATAAATGTTTTTATAGCTATAACATCGAATAGCCGACTTATCATATTTTTTTATAACCACCTAAAAATTCTACCCGAACAGTCTACAGTAGAACAATCATCACTTTTTACATTGATGTTGGTTTGATGTGAGATTCTCTTTGCTGCAAACTAGAATCGTAGACCTTTGATTTGATAGATCATAGGACTTTTAACTCCTTATACATTGGAAGAAAAGATCTGAGACATTTGACCTAAGGTTCAAAAATATTATTAGAGAAACTTACGAAAACTTTTACTGACCTTTGTTTTGCTACTTTTCGTGACTTCAAAACTTAACCTATTGTTATGTCTCATAACATCTTGTTCGTAGAATATTAGAATGCATATGCTTATCTCAGAGGAACAAGTTAATTTAAACCTTTCAAATGGGAAATGTGCTACACGAGACATTTATTTAACCCCGAACCTTTGTTTGAGCGATTCCTTTGACCTAGAACTTTAGTTTAGTTCCTTCATATTGCCACCCATTTTCAATCTTATTCTCCAGTGTACTATACAAGTCATATACATCTTATATAATCACGTCACACAATGCCACATATATTATGCAAAATAGAAGAAAAATATGGAATCTCACAGAGTCACAGTAGGTTTGACTCAAGGGACAGTTTTGTGAAGAATCTCTCAATCATATAATTAGTTTTTTTGAAATGAAAGAAACATGACTTCTACATTCTGAAATTTTTAGTACTTCTCTGCGAAATCCTTACTACTAAGAAAAATCTTGTACTTGTGTTTTATGTTAAAAAGGAAAAAACATTTGTTTCGAGGAATTTTTTGATTTTTTAGAGTCGCACTTAATTTTATGAGAAAAATTAAGAAAATATTTATTTTTAAAAGACTTGAACAGATAAAATCATTTGAAAATATTTAAAAGGGTTCGGGGATTTTTATTAACGTCTTAGGAAGGTTTTGAAAGTACCTAAGGCGTTCCGCTTAATTACGGTTATCCGTCAACTAATTTATTTTGGCTAAAACTTAACTTATTAATTTTTAACTAAAAAAACAATTTTAGGATGGCAAAGAGTTAAACTACTAACTTATTATCTAAGTGAGTTATAAAATTTATTTTGAGTTTTATTTATTTTCTAGTTGATTAAAATAAGTGATTAAAACGAGATGGCATCTTGCGGAGGATTTGGATTCATTCAACCCTAATACTAATGACATCTAGTTAACAAACAAATAAAAGACATAACTAGATAGATAGATAGATAGAGAGATAGATAGATAGAGAGAGTGAGAGAGAGAGAGAGAGAGAGAATTGGGTCGAAATCCGGGTTTTCTGTCCGCCTTGACCGGAATTTCGGACCCACCTGTTTTGGGTTTTTGACTCATTTATTTTGTACTTGTCCTAGACTAATAATATAATAATACAAAATAAATACAAAAAATAAAAGACGACAAGGGATTACGCCCAAATAACAAAATACAATAAGAAATGAATAGATAAAGATTTGGACTCTTTGGCCTAAACTCTTCGTCTGTACATCGATCTTAGAAGTTTGACTCGATGAGGGAACCTTGAGCCTTTATGGCTCTCTCGAAATGCAAGAGAAGGAGATGAGAGTTCTGTTGGGTTATGGGCCTTTTGCCCTTCCTATGTGGATAAATAAAAGCCCAATTTGGACCAACCCATTTTTGCCCATAGTCCCATTCTTATGAGGCAAATATAAGCCTATTTAGGTCTTATTTTTAGATACACAAAGAGTTTTTTCAGCAGCCACAAAGAGAGAAAGAGAGCAGTTTTCGCAGTCAAAATTCAGCCCTAACAGCCAACTTCAAATTGCGATTCCCGCTTCGTTTCTTGTCCGATTGAGCTGATTTTTGGACAGCATATTATCTTCATCTCAATCTTTGATTAGGAACTGACAGAGTTGGATTTGGTGGCCTGCAGCTTCAGTTTTGCTGTCGTGAACAGTAGCTGCGAAATTGGTGATTTTGCTCCTTTAATTCTCTAGATTTGGTGCAATCTTATTTTGTTGTTGCTCGTTGTTTGGCACTTGTTTTGTGGCCAATTTTGGAGAACAATATTGTAACTCTTGGTGATTATAGTGGAGCTTTTGGTCCCGTGGTTTTTTACTCTTCACATCGAAGGGTTTTCCACGTAAATCTTGGTGTCTTGTGTGATTGGTTTATTATTGCCTTGTTATATTTGTTTGGTTGAATTACTTGCTGCCTTACTATCATATTGCTTGTGGTTGTTTGTCTTCTCTTGGTTCAAATCGAAAAGGGAAAGTATAGACTTGGGTATTCTTCCGCTGTTATCCTGTCAGGCATTCTTTGTTAGTGCCTTGTCTTTCCCAACAAAGTGGTATCAGAGCATTGGTTATTGTTGATTGTCGTTTTGAATGATGGAGGCAAATATGAGCAAAATGGTGTGTTTAAATGGTAGTAACTATCATATTTGGAAAGGCAAGATGAAAGATCTTCTATTTGTCAAGAAGATGCATTTACCTGTGTTTGCTTCTAATAAGCCTCAGTCTTTGAATGATGAAGAATGGGAATTTGAGCATCTGCAGGTTTGTGGCTATATTAGACAATGGGTTGAAGATAATGTTAGAAATCATATTGTGAATGAGACACATGCCAAAAGTTTGTGGGACAAGCTCGAGACACTTTATGCTTCGAAGACTGGCAACAACAAGTTGTTCCTATTGAAACAATTAATGAATATCAGGTATAAAGAGGGCACTCCTATTTCTGATCATATTAATGATTTTCAGGGTGTTCTTGACCAGCTGTCCGGAATGGGTGTAAAGTTTGATGATGAGATACAGGGACTTTGGCTTCTTAATACTCTGCCAGACTCTTGGGAAACTCTTCGAGTTTCTTTGACTAATTCTGCTCCCAGTGGTGTTGTAACCATGGAATATACTAAGAGTGGTGTCTTGAATGAAGAAATGAGAAGAAGATCTCAAGCCTCATCTTCTTCAGCTTCACACTCCGATGTTTTGGTTACTGAAGATAGGGGGAGAAACAAGTCCAGAGGTCAGAATGATAGAGGTAAAAGTAGAAGCAAGTCAAAGTCTAAATACAAGAATATTACATGTGACTATTGCCACAAGAATGGGCATATCATGAAATATTGTTACAAGCACAAGAGAGATATGAGACAACAAAAGAGAGAAGGCGATAATGAAAATCGTGTTGCTGTTGTTGCTAATGATGATCTTCTTGTTTCTTGTGATGCAAATGCCATTAATCTTGTTCGTGATGAGTCTAGCTGGTTTGTGGATTCTGGTGCTACTTCTCATGTCACGCCAAAGAAGGAATTATTTTCTTCTTATACTCCAGGTAATTTTGGAACGTTGAAAATGGGCAATAATCATGAAGTTGAAGTTATTGGCATTGGGACAGTTTGTTTGGAAAGTAACAATGGTTCCAAACTAGTTCTCAATAATGTCAAGCATGCTCCAGATGTTCGCTTGAATTTGATTTCTGTGGGATATCTTGATGATGAGGGTTATGTTAATACACTTGGTGTTGGCCAGTGGAAGCTTACTAGAGGTTTGATGGTTGTGGCCCGTGGTGACAAGTTGTCTAACTTGTATGTATTTCAGGGCTCCATGTCCAGAGACTCGGTAAATTTGGTGGAGAATGATACTTCATCAGAGTTATGGCATAGAAGGCTGAGTCATATGAGCGAGAAGGGGATTGATAGTTTGGCTAAGAAAAATTTGCTTTCTGGAGTGAAACAAGCAAAGTTGAAGAAATGTGTTCATTGCTTAGCCGGTAAACAGAAAAGAGTTTCTTTTCAGAGTCATCCGCCTTCAAGAAAGCTTGATTTGCTGGAGTTGGTACATTCTGATTTGTGTGGTCCTTTTAAGGTAAGATCTCATGGTGGTGCACTTTACTTTGTGACTTTTATTGATGATCATTCTCGCAAACTCTGGGTATTTCCTTTGAAGTCCAAGGATCAAGTACTTGATGTGTTCAAGAGTTTTCAGGCCTTGGTTGAAAGACAAACAGGGAAGACATTGAAATGCATCCACTCAGATAATAGTGGTGAGTGTATTGGTCTTTTTGATAGATATTGCAGAGAACAGGGTATTAGGCATCAGAAAACTCCTCCAAAGACTCCTCAGTTAAATGGTTTAGCAGAGAGGATGAACAGAACTCTAGTTGAGAGGGTTAGATGTATGCTTTCAGATGCTAAGCTGTCAGATTCCTTTTGGGCAGAAGCACTTAATACTGCTGCTTATGTTATCAATTTATCTCCTGCAGTTGCTTTAGATGGTGATGTCCCTGACAGAGTTTGGACTGGTAAGAATGTTTCTTATGATCATCTTAGAGTCTTTGGGTGTAAAGCCTTTGTACATGTTCTTAAGGATGAAAGGTCAAACCTTGGATGTTAAAACTAGGTAGTGTATCTTCATTGGTTATGGTCAAGATGAATTTGGCTATCGTTTCTATGATCCTGTTGAGAAGAAACTTGTTAGAAGCCGTGATGTTGTGTTCTTTGAAGACCAAACAATTGAAGATTTTGACAAAGCTGACAAGGCTGATTTTCAGAGTAGTGAGAGCTTAGTTGATGTTGATCCAGTTCCTTTGACTATTGCACCGGAAGAAAATCTTCATAATGATGAAAATCAAGTTGATAATGAAGATGGTGATCATGTTCAGAATGACCGGCATGATGTTGTTGATGCTCCAGTGCAAGATGATGTGGTTGTCCAACAACCAATTATAGATGCTCCAGAGAGTTCTCTCAGACGATCTAGTAGAGAGAGAATTCCTTCATCTCGTTATTCTCCAATGAGTATGTACTCTTGACTGACGGGGGAGAACCTGTGAGTCTTGATGAGGCCATGGAAAGTGAAGAAAAAGAAAGGTGGTTTGATGCTATGGAAGATGA
>NC_028640.1:45617393-45635129 GCF_001406875.1 Solanum pennellii | reverse complement strand
ACCTAAGGCATTCCGCTTAATTACGGTTATCCGTCAACTAATTTATTTTGGCTAAAACTTAACTTATAAATTTTTAACTAAAAAAACAATTTTAGGATGGCAAAGAGTTAAACTACTAACTTATTATCTAAGTGAGTTATAAAATTTATTTTGAATTTTATTTATTTTCTAGTTGATTAAAATAAGTGATTAAAACGAGATGGCGTCTTGCGGAGGATTTGGATTCATTCAACCCTAATACTAACGACATTTATTTAACAAACAAATAAAAGACATAACTAGATAGATAGATAGATAGATAGATAGATAGATAGATAGATAGAGAGAGAGAGAGAGAGAGAGAGAGAGAAAGAGAGAGAGAGAGAGAGAAAATTGGGTCCAAATCCGGGTTTTCTGTCCGCCTTGATCGAAATTTAGGACCCACCTGTTCTGGGTTTTTGACCCATTTGTTTTGTACCTGTCCTAGACTAATCATATAATAATACAAAATATATACAAAAAATAAAAGACGATAAGGGCTTAGGCCCAAATAACAAATTACAATAAGAATAGATAAAGATTTGGACTCTTTGGCCCAAACTCTTCGGCTTCTTCGTCTGTACGTCGATCTTAGGAGTTTGACTCGATTAAGGAACCTTGAGCCTTTATGGCTCTCCCGAAATGCAAGAGAAGGAGATGAGAGTTCATGGCGAACTCAAGCGGATTTTACATGCCACAAAGCAAATGAAAGGAATTAATATATAATCCAACTGACATATATGCAAGAAGAAAAAACTAACTTAATGAAAAATACATATTTTTTTATCCAAGAAAGATGCATACTAACAAACAATCCCATATGATCCTAAAATGAAATTACAAGTTGTACTCGTGCATAAAAGAAAAGCATAATGTATAAGTGGCCACCCATTGATTTAATACGGCTAAAATGTCATATTCTTAAATTGTGCCACTATTTTTAATACATTAAAGGCTATTATGCAAAGTTAAATCCAATACAAGGAAATTTGTGACTTTAAGCAATTAATGGTCATTAGCCAAATCTGAACAGAGATAAAATACCTACAGTGAGCACTTTAGTACGCCTCATAAGTTTTTTGGAACCATAGAGGATAAGACCATGGTTAACAAACACTAATTCAATATGACTTGAAGTCACTAAGACAAACAAACCTTTCTTTCTAATCATACAGTATGTTGTGATGGATGAAGAGAAAAAAAATAAATATATACATATATATATATATATATTACATAATTGAGAAAAATGGCAACAGAATCCCAGGACATTAAGATGATTAATCTAATTTGAATTTGATAGAATTCATAATTATCAAGAGGACTCGTCTGGCTTGGTTTGGCCAACTCTTGTGGCTGGGCACCGTCCTTTTTATAGAGATACTCAATCATCCACCATTGGAGCAGAATGTTGCAACCTTGGAAAAACGGGAACCCATTCTTACACAAGCTTAAAGATCGATAAATGTCAGCCAAAATGACCGGGGCCAAACTACAGTACTTCTTTTCTTCTTGTTTTCTACCAATTCCTCTGAACATGGAGTTCACTAACATCACGACCCGGGTGTCGATTTCTTTTCCTTCATCTTTAGGGAACACCATAGTTCCTAAAAAGCATGCAGAAAAAGCGATAGTCTGAGTTTGTCTCCAGGTACTGTGATTGTGGAATTCATTCAAAAATAGTTTAAAATAGTTGTCGTGCTCCCATCTCTCGAAAAATCTCATTAGTGGTATATCATGGGTTTCCAACCAGTTTGCATTCACCAGCAGTAACATATTCTTCAATTCTTCACTAGTTGGCCTATTAGGCAGAAAGATGTGATGATCGGGACATTTTCTCCTCTTGCCACATATCCCAATAGAGTCCAGGCAATCCTTAATATCCTCTAGCGTGGGTGTTATTTTGACATCTCCAAATCAATAAACCATCTTATTATTATACCAAAACTGAGTGATAACCTCGATAAACGTGGGCCAAACCTTGAAGTCCATTATTGAAAGTAAGTGACCCAGGTGAATCGAGATTTCTCTCCTTTGACAATCTTTGAGGTTGTCCCACCATACACGACAAATGTCGGGCGTTTGGTGACCATGTTGAAATGGAGGAACTGACTCGACACAACAAACATTTAAACGCGCAATACATCCTTCAGATTTAACAATCAAAATGAGTGTCCTATCGAGCCGTGGGCTCTTTGGACTCAAGGTGGTCTTTATAATGGGCCCAACACCCCTTGGATGTTGGGTCGTCTTAGGTCAATGCGCTACTTTTCAGGATTTGATTTCGCTCTATCTTAGTTTAACTAAGAGTGGGTTGTATTTATAGTGGAAAGGGTAACCCAAGAGGACTACTTGGGCTGGGACAGTTAATGACCGTTGACTATCAAATAGCCAACTACATTCATCAGGGTGCCCCGAGAAGTATTTGATTAACAAACTACTGCAAACCCGCACAATCGTCCCTTAAGTGAAATGGCATACTTGTCGTTAGAAGGAAAAGTGTTATGCCATGAATGCAGTAGTTGATATAAAGCAATAAACAAATAAACAATTAAAAGCCAAATATGTTAGTCTTATGGTTAGAATTCTCCTTATCCCCAGCAAAGTCGTCATTTCTGTTTTATTTTAAAAAGGAAAAAACATTTGTTTCGAAGAATTTTTGAATTTTTAGATTTACCACTTAATTTTTTGAGAAAAATTAAAAAAATATTTATTTTCAAAAGACTTGAACAGATATAATCATTTCAAAATATCTAAAGGGTTCGAAGATTCTAGGTTTTGAAAGCACCTAAGGCATTCCGCTTAATTACGGTTATCCGTCAACTAATTTATTTTGGCTAAAACTTAACTTATAAATTTTTAACTAAAAAAACAATTTTAGGATGGCAAAGAGTTAAACTACTAACTTATTATCTAAGTGAGTTATAAAATTTATTTTGAATTTTATTTATTTTCTAGTTGATTAAAATAAGTGATTAAAACGAGATGGCGTCTTGCGGAGGATTTGGATTCATTCAACCCTAATACTAACGACATTTATTTAACAAACAAATAAAAGACATAACTAGATAGATAGATAGATAGATAGATAGATAGATAGATAGATAGAGAGATAGATAGATAGATAGATAGAGAGAGAGAGAGAGAGAGAGAGAGAGAAAGAGAGAGAGAGAGAGAGAAAATTGGGTCCAAATCCGGGTTTTCTGTCCGCCTTGATCGAAATTTAGGACCCACCTGTTCTGGGTTTTTGACCCATTTGTTTTGTACCTGTCCTAGACTAATCATATAATAATACAAAATATATACAAAAAATAAAAGACGATAAGGGCTTAGGCCCAAATAACAAATTACAATAAGAATAGATAAAGATTTGGACTCTTTGGCCCAAACTCTTCGGCTTCTTCGTCTGTACGTCGATCTTAGGAGTTTGACTCGATTAAGGAACCTTGAGCCTTTATGGCTCTCCCGAAATGCAAGAGAAGGAGATGAGAGTTCATGGCGAACTCAAGCGGATTTTACATGCCACAAAGCAAATGAAAGGAATTAATATATAATCCAACTGACATATATGCAAGAAGAAAAAACTAACTTAATGAAAAATACATATTTTTTTATCCAAGAAAGATGCATACTAACAAACAATCCCATATGATCCTAAAATGAAATTACAAGTTGTACTCGTGCATAAAAGAAAAGCATAATGTATAAGTGGCCACCCATTGATTTAATACGGCTAAAATGTCATATTCTTAAATTGTGCCACTATTTTTAATACATTAAAGGCTATTATGCAAAGTTAAATCCAATACAAGGAAATTTGTGACTTTAAGCAATTAATGGTCATTAGCCAAATCTGAACAGAGATAAAATACCTACAGTGAGCACTTTAGTACGCCTCATAAGTTTTTTGGAACCATAGAGGATAAGACCATGGTTAACAAACACTAATTCAATATGACTTGAAGTCACTAAGACAAACAAACCTTTCTTTCTAATCATACAGTATGTTGTGATGGATGAAGAGAAAAAAAATAAATATATACATATATATATATATATATTACATAATTGAGAAAAATGGCAACAGAATCCCATGACATTAAGGGAAGCAATATTGATTAATCTAACTTGAATTTGAAAACATATTTTTTCCATATAACACAACTCACTAATCCAGCCTAAAGTGCAAAGTTCATGCTAAGCAAATGTCTCCTATGTACCTAAAGGGGACGAAACAGATATTTTGAAGAACAGCAAATCTTAAAATTCTAACAAGCCTTAAACGCTATAGCATTGGATCAACCATGTAAAGGAAGAAAGTATGCTAGTGATCAACAAAATAAGCAAATAAGTTATACACTAATCTTAGCAACTATTGAATTGAATAAATACCAGGTTAGTATGTCACCACAAAATAAATAGATACGCAATAGGATCTATATGGACAAAATCTTCTCATGTTCGAGCTAAGATACTGACAAACAACTAACATATAAAATCACAAACTCTAAGCGACTGTAAATTAAACAAAAAAACTAGTAGAGATGCAGATACTTTTTGATGAGCCGTATAGGTTTGAGAAGAGGAAGTTAAGTTCAGCAAATTACAACTACATACAAGCTCACAACCAGTAGTCTCGTTAGAACAGGAGAGATATAAGAGGAGTTCGACACTAAACGAAGATTCTAGCCTCAATTCATTAACTCTTTCGTCATTTTTTTTATCTTGTATCAGTCAAAAGCACTTCAACGTATATTCTACTAAATCGATTCAAACACAATAGTGAGAAGTTGACAAGAGAACCAACACCAATATTACGACTAAATAAACTCAAAAAGAGTTAACAGTGGTGAACAAAATATTAGGTAGTGAATGCATTTCGAAAATAAGAAAAAATTAATAAATTAAAGTGAATCAACTCATACACCAGATGCAATTGTAGAGCTACAAACAAAATCGGAAAGAGCATTGAAACCAACAATTCAAACACATTATTGATTCATTATCAAACCAAAAGTCTGAATATTTTCAAAATCTCAGCCAAGACCTTAACAATCAAGATTCAAACAATAATATGTCGATTAAACTGAGAGATGATGATATCAAGCCATAAAACTAAGAAACTATTAACTCACAACGAGGATATTAAAATTAGAGAGGGAATATTACCTTTTCGAAGGCAGCGACTGAGACAACAGCGACCTGGACGGCGACAGACTTCCACCACCGCGACAGGAAACTCGAATACGAGCAAACTGCTCCTAAAGTTGTTCTCTACGTTTCTGCTAATAAAAAATTCTTTGTATTTTAGATCAAAAATAACCCTACTGGAGACCGTCAACTTTCCTACTATCTTTTCCCAAAAGAAAATTTCAAGTCTTAAATCCCTCTCAATCTTCTAACTAAAATCTTACTCTTTTTCCCAATATTCCTACTAGAGAAATCCTTTCTCTTCAACCAAAATTCTCTCTCCCCCCCCCCCCCCANCCCCCCATTTTTTAGGAATAGAACACGCCCTCTTATAGAGAGGAAGATAGAGGAAAAGAAAAGGTCGAAGAGACGGGGGGAATTCTGAAAAAGATCAGGACAGAATAGGGCATTCACTTTGATTCCCAAATTCGAAAAATTTCAAATCAAAGTTGAGACAAAATTCTCTTGTACCTGGAAATCCCAATTTTGGGCAAAACAAAATCTAAACAAGACAGTTGACGGCCTCGGTCGTCTACTCGTCCTCGCACCTTGACGTGGCATCATCTCGCGCCGGCGAGTACACCCTGAAACGCGGACAAAGCTGCACAAGGACGAAATAAAGTTGTTGATTGTACGGACCCTACAGGTTGAGAGAGACATCGCGAAGTGCGAACTCTCCATTTCCGCATATGCCTTCGCGTGGAGGAGACGGGTTCGTACGGGGCTGCTCGCGCGTCTTGTCGTTTCTGTACTTTCTTCTCACGCGTTGAGAAATTGCACGCGTTGGGATGAACTTCTGGATTTCTTTGAACTGGGATTTGGACGGGGTCAAGTAAAATAAAAGGGCTGGGTTATTGAAAGGGAAACCATCTCTATGTAATTAGTTAATAAGGGTATAGTTTAATTTATTTACGGTCAGTAAATATAGTTTCAATTTTTTTGCCATAATTAATGGGACCCAATATCTATTTGTATACAGAATAAAAATAGTCATTCAAAGATTTTTATATAATTTTATTCAAAATCAAATTTATCTCTCCTATTCTCATTCCATATCTTTTCCTAAAATTACTCTTCGCTTCTAATTTGAATTTCCATTGGGAAAATTTTGACCTTCTCCCTTCGATGTTCTTCCACTTTTTGTAGGTAACCGCCAAATTCATGGCTTTCAATATTTTTTTTCTTGATTCCTTCTACAGGAATTGTATATTTAGTATGATTGTTAGTTTTTTCATATTTTTTAAAAATTTTTTTATTACTTATCAGATTACAAGTCTTTCAAAATCAGAATAGATGATTTGACTCAGAACTCTGGATTAATGTAGGGTCTATGACGAAACATAAATAAGTTTAAGTTGAACAATCTATTGAAGAATTGAGATCCATGAAAAAAAATGACCCAATGACAATTCATAAAGTCATCAACAACGCGAAATCTAGCGGCATTAAGATTGTTGAAGGTGGAAGTAAGAGAAAAGTCATATACATTGATTCAGAAAAGATTGAATCTGCCTCATCAGAACTGGACAAATCTGAAGAATATCGGGAACATCAGGTAGTGTAATTTATATACAAATTACAAAGTTATGTATATAGTGGTTTGTATATTAAGTTAATATATACAAAGTATTATGAAACAGTTCTTAATTGTATATAGTATTAGTTGTATACCAATTACTAAAGTTAGGTATATAGTGGGTTGTATATTAAGATAACATATACAAAGTCTTATGAGGCAATAGCTATTTGTATACAATTATTTAATTTTTGTATAAAGAAATTTGTTAAAATCACTCTATAATATAATAATACATTATACAAATTTGTCGATATATACAAAAAATTATGAAAATAATAAAATATTATATATATAAACGTTACACCCTCAAATATAGAAACATATTTCAAGCTTACTATATATACAATTAACAAATGAATATTATATACAATCAGTTTAATCATTAATATTTTTTAAAAAAAAAACATGAAATCACAAATGCACATATATAACTATAATATATATACCAAAATTATTATACATTATATAAATTCGTAGAATTATACAAAAGAAAAAATAGGAACATAATAAAATATTGTATACAAACAGATTACCAAAAAAAAATTAAAAGAATATATGATGGTCATATACAGTTTAAAACACAAAATCAATTACACACAAATATTGTAGAAAAATTATATACAATTTCGCAAATATATACAATACAATCAATTTATATATAAATATATCTATGTGTGCGTGTGTTTCATAGATTTATCTAAAAATATTTGATTTTGAACTGGTATTGTCTTTCTATAGCTTTAGAATTCTTTTTTTTGGGACATAATTGATTTTGAATGTTTTGCTTTAATCATGGGATTATGAGAATTTATTGTTAGCATCTTTTGTGCTACTGTTACCATTTATTGAAAAATAATTTTTTTGTATAAATTTAATTTAAAAAAATATTTTATACAAATTTAGAGTCACCTATAAACTAAACTATACCCACGAAATGTAATTATGTAAACTATACCCATGAAATGTAATTTCATAATATCCGTTTGCCATATATGAAATTTTCCCTTATTAAAATGGGGGGAAAAGTTGGGCTCGGGAAGGGGTAAATAAGAGTGGGCTGCCTGGGACTGAAAAAGAAAAGGTTGTTAGGATTCTAAGGCTTGGAATTGGGTTGCTACAATGTCCCAACCTGGCAGAAAAATTATTTAACCGAAACTAAATCGATTAATTTACCCAAGATGAATTAATCTAAATTCATTAATGAGTCTCTTGAATTTAACGAGACGAACTAATTAACTTAATTATAACTCATGACTCAAAAGAAATGTATGTATTAACTTAGTCAAAATTAATTTTATAAAGTCTTAAGTAAAAATAAAATCCTTTTGAGACGATTTTTGAATAAGTTATAAATAAACTAGCTATATAAGAATATATAAAGAAAGTATATTAATCATTTGAAAATTAAAAAAATTCGATCAAAAAAACTTGGAGAAAAATATTTTCAGTTTTCTAAATTCAATTATTTCGACTCGTTTTGGAATTTAAGAAACTCGTTAATTAATTCATATCGGGGGGGTTCAAAATTTGGTGTGAATAACTTGTAGATTTCAATTCAAGTAGCTACTATGGTTGATAATATTGGTATATTTATTTTAGTTATGTCTTTAGTAACAAAATTCCCTGTTCATAGGGGTGTGTAGTGTATGGATGACTAATCTACATTAGGGTGTTACTTAACTACTTGTAAAATATTGAATTAATTTGGATCAACCTGTCTATTTATGTTTTCATATATTATTTGAGCTTGCAAACTCTAGTTTATTGTAGATATTTCGTGTTGCTTGTGAAAGGACATTGGAGTGAAATGGATAGTTGATAATGACTCGATTGAATTCATCTGAAAGCTAAATCTTAGAAATGTTTAGCTGGATTAAAGCATTGCATTGGTTTCACAAGTTTACCTTGTTTTAAGATTTGTGATGGTGAAATTGTAGTGATTAAGTAACCATTCAGATTTTGTATTCAAATTGTTACTCGAAATCCTCCATTTAATTTCATGCAGAAATTATATCAATATTCGAACTTCTAGTGAGATAAAATAGGGTGAATTAGATCCATCCATTCCTCGTGCAATCTATGTCAACTCTTAGTTGAATTATATATTGCAAATGATTGTTTACGCAATGAATTTGAATGTGTAGTTCAATGTTATGAACAGTGACATCGTTGTTGGGGAAGGGTGGATAGAAATTCTCATATTTAAGTGTTCTATTTCACTAGTGTTTTCTTGTTGTTTAACCTTACTTTGTTTATTATTTTGTTGTTTCAATAGGAGAAAACATGAGTGCATGCGGAAGTGACACTACCAGATGTGATGGGAAGTTTGCTTATGATTATTACTTGGGAGATGCGTGTTGATAAAGTGTCATACGATTACCACCAACAATGGAAAAACAGTCTTCCGTGTCACAAGTACAATGTTGCATTTTCTTCAAATAAAAGGACTCTATGCAGGGCAAGCTCATGAGAATCCACACAATCATCTCAATTTTTTTATTAATGTGTGTGTTCCTTTAATATTTGACAACATAAGTCAAGTTTGATTTGATTGAGGTTATTATTTCTTTCTTACGATAAAGGCCACACTTTGTTAGGTAAGATGCCTGAAGGTGCTATCACATCTTAGGTTGAACTAAGTGTTGCGTTCCTTACTAGTTTTTTCCATATTTTTGAATGTTGCAACTCTGGACGAGATTGACAGTTTTCACCAAAATGTTTGTGAATTTCTTTATGAACTTGGTTGCATTTTCAAAAAAAGTTGATTCACTGTCCAACTCATAATATACTGTATAATGTGTTTTTGTAATTTTTTTATCGGGCACTTGATCAATTGAATAAGATTGTACTTATATTATTGTCGGAGACACTATTATGAGTCAGCTTTTTGACTTTACATCTAGTTTACTTGATAGGATGGTGAAAACAAAAAGAATTTGCACTAGGGAGGTTAAAGTGTCAAGGGGTGGTCTTTCCTCCTCGCTTAATGAAGAAGAGAGAGACGAGAATATGGAAAAATAATGACACAAATGGACATATTGACCAAGTTTTTATTTGAGGTGGTTCAAAGAATGTGAATGTAGTGCATTCAAGCAAAAATAGAAACAATTAAGATGAAAAATTTGATGTCTTCTATTGAACAGGTGCAATTTATTGAACCATGGGGGTGGGGGTATCGTCCTACCTTTCAAAGACTAGGCCAGAATTAACGTTGGAACAATGATAGAGAAATTGAGTGTCTATTTCTTAGTTGAAGATTCCTCTTACTAACTGATATGAAAGAATTAGTACATATGTTTTGCCAAAAATAGGATTGACTAGATCTATTCAAATTTTTAATGAAGTTAATTGGAAAAATATGGACTTCTCGAAATTGAGTGGATAAAGATGGGAATTGGAGAGATTATGAAAGGAAGTGACTTGATTGAAGTAATAGTTGGAGGAAACTTGAAAATAGAGGGTCATTACAATATCCTTATGATAGACCCAAACCTAAGGAATCCAGTGCCCACATTCAGAGTAGTACACTAATACTCACTAGTACACCTTTTCATAGAGCACCAGTAGACAATTCAGAGCGCACAATTTAGTGTTACTTATATGATAGAAGAATGAGATTCTTGCCATTACTAATCAGTTTAATCATTATATGAGGACGGTAAGGGATAAGATGAAGGATTCGACTCAAAATGGCGATATACTGAGGTGGAATACCAGTTACATCACCGAGAGAGGTGAAGATGTTGATTAGGTTACTAACTTGGATCCAATTAAAAAGAACATGTTTAGCTTTCCGAGAAAGTTCTGATGGGTTATAATACGCTCCTGTATTGTCCCACTTTGATGGATAATACTCTAACTCGTGATCAGACTGTTCTAGTGGCTAGCACTATGAAGGGATATGATATTAACATCCTATGGTATATCAATTACGACATCCATGAGCGAGCTTCTATATATAGCACCAAAATTTTGTTGTCAAACCTAATCCTCAAATTATCTAGAGATTCTAAAGTGCAGACTATGAAGTTTGTGGACGTCTGATCGAGGTGACGCGGGATGTGGGGATCATAAAAAATGACACAACCTGGGGTTCAGTTACCATAGTTATTTGTGGATCGACTATAACGCCCGGGCCTTCACCCTGGACGTGGCTGGCACCTTATTACTATTGTTGGCCTTGAGTGAACCCTTGGCCTAGCTTACTTAACTCAGCAGAAGAATAACTTAACTAAATTATGAAATACGGGCATTCTTAAAAGACTTAAAATATAATAGTCTGGCCAAAATGACATTTAAATCTCAAAACATCATATCTGAAATAAAAGAGACTCAACTGAATTAACTAACTATCTGTCTATGAAGCCTCTAACAATACTGTGATGAATGTTGCAACAGACCCCACATCATTCTGAAATTCAAAAACAAAAAAATCATATAGAAAGGATCCTCCGGGATGTAAGGAGGCTCACCACTGACTTTGAGTGCTCAAACTGGATCAACGATGCGCTGGGTGTTGACCCTTGTTACCTGCATCTGCATCATAAGACAATGATGGCCAGCTGACAACCACCTCTATGAGCCTAAGTGGTGATACTGCGTCTCGCCCACACTTCCAAAATTGTCCTATACTTTGTCGTCGCGTAGAACATCCTCAATCTAGTGGATCCACTGGCTAAACTCACGTGATCATCTAAAAAGTATGACCCTTTAATACCCATGATGGCTACATGGTTTACATAGATACTTGAGTTAATATGAACTCTCATCCCCATATCAATGCTCAATACTACTCCCAAAATATACTTTAGCTCATACTTTAAAAATAACCTCCTTTTTAGCTTCAAAAAGACTCTTGGAATCCATGTTCCCTTTTCTTGTTTTTCAAACTCTGTTGGAAAGTTTTAGTTTCCACTTTACTCAAATGTAAAAACACTTATAAACTTCCTAGGGAATATTTAGTTCCTTTTATCTTTTGAGAAATAAACTCAACTCTTACTCTTTGCTTAACTTGAAACTTAACTCTTAAGGAATTATTAGTTCCCTTGAGAATTTAACTCAACTCTTTGCTCTTTGCTCAACTTGTAGGTTGAACCTTCAAATAAGTTAAAATGTTTGTTTAAGACTCTTGGAAACTTTAAGAACTCGCTTTGACTTTATTCTTATCTTTTAGGCTTGCCTCTTAACTTCTTTGACTTTGATCTTAACATTCCTTAAATATGATTATGGATTCAAGGACCATGATCTCATGTTTATAGATGATTTCATGATGTGTAGATTACTGTAGACTGTCGGAATCAACAAGGAATTGTAGGTATATCACTTAGGAACTCGTACTAAAAGATGAGGGAAAACTGGTCTCAAGGTGGCCCTGGCGCTATGAGAGGTGCAGGGCGCCAGAGCCTGATGGATAGACACTTTCCTCAGGCGTGCTAGATCTTAAGGGACAGAGTTTGTTCTGAGGGGCTCTGGTTGGCGCGGCACCCCAGGGCCTATCCGGTGGGATTTTCGATTTTTCTTCTCCAATTTTCATCTCTAAACCTTCTAAACTCCCATGGATCTTTCCCCCGAACACTTAGGATCACTAAAAATTCTCAATACCCAATAGTTTAGACTCGTAAAACAACCCAGAAACACGAATCAAACAACCTTAGGTATACTATAACTAACCTTACAGGAATTCAACAATTTTTCATTAAGAACTTCAATGTTCCTTATCAAATTTACTCTAATTGTGCTGAATTAGACATATTATTGTGTGGGTCGAAGAACCCATCACAGAAATATCTCACATACCTGAAAGGGATCAGCCCCGACGAAACTTACTCAACGATCTTGGAGAAATGTTGATGTTTTCTCTTTCTCCCAAGCCATAAGTGTATTCAATATTCTAAAAATTGACTTAAGACTTAATTTTACCCCTAATAAACCCTTAAAATAAATTAGGAAATAGTAGGGTGAAAAGACTACTTTAACCTTACTAAAATTCGGATTGGATTTTCCTCAATCCAACAACCCAACATCCGATAGGCATATCTCCTCATACGAAATTGAAATTACGCAAACTCGGCGGCATTGGAAATATCTCTTCAAGGGTTTTCCAACCATATAAAGAACTGGCCCTAACTTATCTTGAGCTAGAATTATGGCCGTTTTAAAATGACCAAAGACTTACTTTTACACTTAGAAAATTTTCCAAATTTCTCCTATTCTTTCCAAAAATAACTGTTCTTAGTTTCTTTGATTAATTCTAGCTATTTTGGTTTACGAGATGTTACAATGTCTCCCCCTTGGGACATTCGTCCTCAAATGAGAACTTTTCCACTAAGTTAAGGGTACTAACGTCAGTTTAGTACTCAACCAACAAAAGCAAGTAATACATTCTTACACATAGTATTATAAAGTGCTAAGAAGAGAATTTAGCAACTTGATATGCATTCTCCCTGGATTCAAAGAGATGTGGATATTTGCTCTTCATATCTTCCTAAGCTTCCCAAGTTGCTTCTTCAACAAATTTGTTCCTCCAAAGGACCTTGATTGATGTAACTTCCTTAGTTCTCAACTAGCGAACTTGATGATCCTAAATTTGAACCAGAATCTCTCCATAGTATAGACTATACTTAATCCTAACATTCTCATTTGGTGTAATCAATGAAGGATCACCCAAGCACTTCTTCAGCATAGACACATGGAATACCGGATGAACCGCTTCTAACTCTTGGGTAGCTCCAACTTATAAGCTATATTGCCAACTCTCTTGGAGATTCTATAAGGTTCGATATACTTGGGACTAAGTTTCCCCTTCTTACCAAACCTCATAACACCCTTTATGGGTGAAACTTTTAGATACACTTAATCGTCAACCTCAAACTCTAACGGCCTTCTCTTAACACCTATTTAGGACTTTTGGCGACTGTGCCGTTTTCAATCTCTCTAATCACTTTCACATTCTTCATATCTTGGTGAACTAGGTCTGGTCCTATCAACCCTGCTTCACCAACTCTGAACCACCCAATAGGAGATCTGTGTCTTCTCCCATAAAGAGCCTCATATGGAGCCATTTAGATGCACTAATGATAATTGTTGTTGTAAGCGAACTTAATGAGAGGTATGTAAACATCCCAATTCCCTTTAAAGTTGATCACAAAAGCTCTCAACATATCTTCTAAGGTCTGAATAGTACTCTCTGCTTGTCCATCTGTCTAAGGATGAAAAGCGGTGCTTAAGTTCACCTTTGAACCCAAACATTTCTGGAATGATTTCCGAAATTGTGCAGTAAATTGTGCTCCCCTATCTGAAATAATGGAGACCAGAACTCCATGAAGTCTCACCACCTTTTGAAGGTACAACTTATCATAATACTTGACCGAATACGTAGTCTTTACCGGCAAGAAATGGGTTGAATTTGTCATTGTATCGACGATCAACCAAATAGAATCATAAAGCCTGTGAGATCTTGGCAAGCCTGTGATAAAGTCCCTATTAATCATCTCCCACTTCCATTCTGGAAGTTTTATTGCCTAATCCAACCCTCCAGGCCTTTGGTGCTCTACTTTCACTTGTTGGCAATTCGAGCACTTAACAAGAAAGTCATCAATATCTTTTTTCATGTCTTCTCACCAATATACCTCTCTCAGATCGCGATAAATCTTGGTGGAACCGGATGAATGGAATACCTTGAGCTATGAGCCTCCTCCAGGATCCTCTCTTGGAGTCCATCCACCCTAGGTACACACAATCTACCTGGGTATTTCATCATACCATCTCCCCCTTGTTCAAAAGTCAATACTTTTTGCTTATGAACATTCACCTTTAAATCAAGCAAGATAAAGTCTTGGTCTTGTTTCTCTTCCTCTGACACTAGTGATGATTGAACACCATTATTCACAACTATTCCTTTTTTTGTAGAATCCATAAGTCTGACTCCCAGGCATGAACGTCTGTGCACATCATTAGCTAACTCCTTCTTTTCTTCCTCTGGCGATACTCCCCATAGATAACTTTCTTAACGAATCAGCAACCACATTAGCCTTACCTGGGTGGTAAAGAATACTCATGTCATAATTTTTGAGTAATTCTAACCATCTCCTCTGATTAAACACATATTGGAGGGTCTTGTGATCAATGAATATGTCACAATGAACACCATACAAGTAGCGGCGCCACATCTTCAAAGAAAACACTACTGCAGCCAATTCCAAGTCATGAGTTGGATAATTCTTCTCATAACCTTCAACTGTCTTGAGGCAGTCAATAACCTTGTCATTCTACATTAACACACAGCCCAAACCAACTCTTGATGCATCACAGTACACCACAAAACTTTGAGTACCCTCTGGTAAGATCAAAACAGGAGCGGTTGTTAATCTCTTTTTCAATACCTGAAAGCTTTTCTCACAAGCTTCAGACCATTGAAACTTGATTGTCTTCTAAGTTATCTTGGTCAAAGGAGAAAAGAAAGATGAAAACCCTTCAATAAATCTCTTATAATATCCAACCAAACCCAAGAAACTCCTTATATCTGTTGGAGATGTGGGTCTAGGCCAACTCTGAACTACTTCTATCTTTTGGGTATCAACTCTAATCCCATCACCGGAAACAATGTGCCCAAGAATGCCATAGACTTAAGCCAAAACTCACACTTGGAGAACTTGGTGTATAACTCTTTATCTTTCAAAGTCTGTAGAACAATTTTGAGGTAACTAGCATGATCTTCTTCATTCCTTGAGTAAACCAGTATGTCATCAATGAAGACGATGACAAACAGATCTAAATAAGGTTTGAAGACTCTGTTCATTAGATCCATGAATATTGCTGGTGCATTTATTAAACCAAAAGACATAACTACAAACTCATACTGCCCATACCTGGTTCTAAAATCTGTCTTTGGAAGAAGATACTTATTCTTGATGGACAACTTATTCAACTGGCGGTAGTCTATACACATCCTAAGGGAACCATTTTTTTTTCTCACATATAAGACCGGAGCGCCCCAAGGTGAGACACATGGTCGGATAAAACCTTTATCTATAGATCTTTCAGCTGCTTTTTCAACTCCGTTCTATATGGAGAAATAGAGATAGGGCGAGTATCTGGAATGATATCTATGAAGAATTCTATCTCTCTCTCAGGAGGACTTCGGGTATCTCATCAAAAAAAACTTCTAAAAGCTTTTATACTATAGAAATTGACTGAAGGGAAGGTACCTCAGCACTTAAGTCATTAACTCGGACTAAGTGATAGATACATCTCTTTGAAACTAACTTTCTCGCCTTAAGGTACAAAATAAAATGACCCTTAGCTAAAATACTACTCCACTCAATGACTGGCTCATTAAGAATTTGGAACTTGACAACTCGAGTTCTACAGTCTATTGATTCATAAAAGGCATGGAGCATGTCCATACCTAGAATGACATCAAAATCTAGATCAACCATGGTGTTCTTGTGATTGATAGAAATAGAACAATCACAATAGACGTCTTCCTCTAGAATAGACTCTCCAACAGTGTAGAAACATAGAAAGGTTCACAAAGTTTCTCAAGAAGAATATCAAACAGATTTGCAACATAAGGGGTCACAAAAGATAACTTGAACCTAAGTCCCAAATCCCCGAATCCTTGAAGATAAATTTGCAACATAAGCTTGCGGCTTCATCCTTAAGAATTCCTGAATCCTTGAAGTGTTATCCCCTTCTTGTCGAGATCCTCTTTGTTGCCCGACTTGGTTGGTCACAACTTGGCTTAACATCTGGATAGCCTCATGGAATTCAGCGTTGGTGACTTCTTCTTGAGGTTGCACATTCGGTGCATTAGGTACCTCTGGCTCTTCGACATTCCATTTCACTGGTTGAGCTCTGACTACTATTCGTGGAGGCATGATTATCTAAAAACACGCGCAGGCACAAATTAGAAGGAAACTTTTTAGATATAAACTCTAACACATAAAAATAAATATTCCCTCTGTTTCAAAAAGAATGTCCTCCTTTCCTTTTGGTATGTTTCAAAAAGAATGACCTCTTTCTTTTTTTGGTAACATTTTAACTTCATCTTTCCAACGTGGCATGTTTAAGGACACAAGATCAAAAGGCAATTTAGTACATTTGACCTAACTTTAATTATGACCAAAAGATTCAAAAGTCTTCTTTATATTCTTAAACTGTCTGCCAAGTCAAACTAGGTCAATCTTCATAAAACCTAGGGTGTATGAAAGAAGTAAGAAATTCCTAAATGTTGTAGACTCCTAATCAATGATGTGGGATGCTTCACACTTATGACTAAGACTCTACAAACATGACTTCATACACTCCCTAGACTTTTCAACTCTATGCTCTGATACCAAGTCTGTCATGCCCAGAGCTTATGCCCTGGATGTGGATGGCACCCAATGACCGTTGGTGGCCTTGAGCAAACCCTTGGTCTGTCTTACTTAACTCAACGGAAGACTAACTAAACTAAATTATGAAATAAGTACATTCTTAAAAGTAAGACTTAAAACATAATAGTCTGGCCAAAATGACATTTAAATCTTAAAACATCACATCTAAAATAAAATAGACTCAATTGAATTAACTGACTATCTATCTATGAAGACTCTAACAATATTGTGATGAATGTTGGGACAGACCCCATAACATTCTGAAATTCAAAGACTTAAAAGAATATAGAAATGATCCTTTGGGATACAGGGAGGCTCATCATTGACTTTGAGTGCTCAAACTGGATCAACAATGTGATAGGTGTTGATCCTGGTTACCTGCTCCTGCATAATTAGACGATGCAGGCACACTGGCATCAGTACATTGAATGTACGAGTATGCGAGTTGGAATACTAAACGCACAACTTAGGCTTGATGATAATATGATGAAATTACCTTGGCTCTGCTCAACTCAAGAAGTACTCAACTCAACATAAAGTAATTTATAACATATGCGATATATATATATATAT